>NC_060064.1:25405326-25710764 GCF_020283565.1 Trifolium pratense | reverse complement strand
AGTATGGATGGATTGGTACCTCTTATCATTTTTTTTTTCGACCTAACCATATTACCTTATCATGTTATTCCATAGATTTAATCAAGCTTGATTTTCTATCTAACTTATTTTCAAGCGGTAAAACAATCTTTATGTCAAATGAGAAATGAGTACATAGAGAAGTATGTCAAATGAAGAATTGTTAATTAGATTCAAAAGCAAAATACTCGTACATAGAGAAATGAGTACTTCTTACAAAATGGATGGATTTCATGCTTGAAAACAGCTAGCACGCCAAGATTTCAGATAATTTTACTCTCAAATATTATGTCAAAAGCACAACAGCTAAAGTACTCTATTGTGCAGCATCTACAACTTGTAAATAGTAACTGTTCTTCCAAGTCCAATACCTAATCTTTATGGGTAGACTGAGACCTTTGTACATGCATGAATTGTTCTATATTGTAAAGGCTGAGACCGTTTGTCAAAGCAGAAGTTGTAGTCAATGAAGCTTTTAATAAGCTGAGACCCTGCATACATATCATATATTCAATCAAACAATGTGAATAGCTAATGCAAGTAATATTAAGATGAAAAGCTGAAAGTTTCATGAACTGTCTTACCTCTTTAACACCAATGCTAATGAACCTATCTTCCACGTCATTAAGCGGAACCTTCATTTTTTCTAGATATGAAATAACTTTCATAGATGTAATTGGGGTCACAACCAAGTCATCTGTCACCATGTATGATATTGGTCCTCTAGAATATCCTCCAGAAATAGGTGATTTAGGATCGACATATTTATAAAAACCATTGATAGGTGAGATTGATGAAGCTATGGGTAATATTTGATTCTTAAGCTCGAATTGCCTTTCGATAACAGGGTTGGTTAGGGTTTCTTTCATTCCTGGTAAATTTAAATGTCTGTCTTGATTCAACTTAAACACGCTGTCATACAAATTATCGATAGAGCTTAAAAAGGAGAGTCCTTTAAACATGCGCAACACTCCACCTAAGGGAAAGGTGAGAAAACTTAAAACAAAGTCGGCAAAATCTTCATATCCTTCAACAAATAATATTTGTTCATTTGATTTTCTTCTCAACGCTTTCACTAACATCTCTTTAGATTCATCACATTGTTCTTCAACATTTGCAATCCAAAACTCCAATCGATTTCTAGGGTCTAATTTACCAACAAATGGTTCCCTTTTAAAAATAAAGTCTGACAGAGGAGTCTTGGAGACCAAGGACAGCTTGAGAAGATCAATTACCTATTCAAACCAGAGATTAAATAAAAATGGTAAAATAAACTATATAATAATAATAATAATAATCA
This sequence comes from Trifolium pratense, assembly GCF_020283565.1. Taxonomy (NCBI): domain Eukaryota; kingdom Viridiplantae; phylum Streptophyta; class Magnoliopsida; order Fabales; family Fabaceae; genus Trifolium; species Trifolium pratense. The sequence continues at coordinate 25,709,446 of NC_060064.1, read as the reverse complement.
AATCGTTAATATCAGCAAGAAAGAGGCATGTTTTTTCAGTTTGTGACATACAAACTGAAAAAACATGCCTCTTTCTTGCTGATATTAACGATTTGTTTATCAATAGCGTCAGTGTTAATGACTCCAAGATCACGAAGAAGATTTAAATACACTCCAACATCATACGGCATCACACAAAGATCATCGCAAACAATAAAAGTAACTGCTTTCGCAACAAAGCCATTTGTCAAAAACTTATCTGAGGCCGTTTCTTTGTTCATTAGCTTTCCGCAGACACATTTCTGATTCCTGAAAAAACTTAAGTATACCCCATTTTTCTTTGTACATGTCTCGTTATCATCACATACAAAACACTTCATTTGTTTTGTGTCGTCGATTTTCAGTTTCATATTCCGATAATAAGATTCCATAGAGCTCCTTGGCTTGAGTAGCATTTCTTTGCAAGTTTGATTACAGAGATGTTCTTCTTCATCAAGATCAGAGACACTTTGATAGAGTGAGCTAATGCTGCCAAATCTCACTGCTTCAATATTCTAATCTTTTGCCACAAGTCTTGCAATAGTCCCTAAAGGCAGTGTTAAGAAGCTGAGGAGAGCGTCAACAAAATCTTTCCCTGCTTCAGCATACAGAACTTTGTTCCGTTCTTTGTCCACAAAAAATGTTAGGGGAACTTGATCATTGTGATCTCGTTTATCTGATGCATTTGCAGCCATGGTAACAGAGTAACAAAAAAAGAACACGACAGAGTTGTCACAGTTAAGTAAAGAAACTGAAACGATACCTTGGTACTCATAAGCTCTCTTATTTAAACGATGGGAGAAACTTTCTTTCTTGACGGCTTTGGGAAGGAAACGATAATTAATCACGTTACGTTGGGAAACGATACAAAGGCTACTTTCTTGATGGCTTTGGAAAGGAAATACTGTAATAAATCAATCTATTTCTGCTCTTTTCTTTTCTTTTCTTTTCAGTTCTTTTAAGTTTTCTCTGTTTTCTCTTTCTATAGCATTATTATTACTAAAATAATAAAATTTGGGGACCAAAATTAAAAATACAACTTTTTGTCTCAGGTAGAGACGGTTTAAAAATTACTGCACCCTATCTCCCACGATGAATGAGTAAGTTGATTTGATTGTTTTAGCATGTTAATTTATAATTTTTAAGATTAATAATTTTAATTATATAATAGTAAAAATTATAAATTTGGCACAAAAAAAATTATAAAAAATTTAATATTTTAAAAATATTTGGCGAAATGAATTCAACATCGTACTCCCTCTGGTCCTTATTATAAGAGAAGTTTTACTTTTTAGGTTTATCGTAAAACTAATAGACTATAATATTGTCATAATATATTAGTTTTACAATAAACCTAAAAAAGTAAAACTTCTCTTAATAATGACTTAAGGGAGTATATGTTAATAGTTATTTTTATTTATTAGTAAAAAAATTTGATCAAAGCAAAATATATGCATAGTATATATTGTATAATCAAACTGAGAAAATTATGTATTAATAAAGAAATTTATTTAAAAAATATAGAGTTTAATTGTTGTGCACTGTCAGTATAAAGATTCTTTACACCTACATCCACTGATGAATTGCCACATCGATCATTTAATGAATGTGACACATGATGTGTTTTTAAATATCATACATGATGTGTCAGTATATTATTGGATGCATGTGTAAAATATAACTTTACACCGACTATCCATATAAATTAAATTCAAAAATATATAGCATATATGATCAAAGAAAGAGGCTTTTCAAAGTGTTATGAATATCATATATACTTTCTCTACAACCTTTTTCGGTTATTAACTCACCTAAGACATTAGATAGACGTAGTTAAAAGAGAGGGTTATGTCGCTTTGATACTTTTACACATGTTAAGAAAAGTAATTAATGTTATATCAAAAATAGGGATGGCAGAAAAACCCAAACCCGTGAGACCCACCCGAACCCAAACCCAAGTCAACGGGCGAAACCCGAATTGACTGGGTTTGGGTTTGGGTTTGGGTGACACCCGAAAATATGGGTGTGGGTTTGGTATCACTCAAACCCACACCCGAAACCCATACACCCACCCGAAACATGTTAAAATTACCTAAATACCCCCACATATATATATAAGTGTAAAAGTAAAATTAGGTTTTTCACAAACCACAAACCAAAATTGTGTTTGAATTTTGCTTGAAAGTTGGAAGAACTTAATTTTGGTTTAGTTGTAATTTAATTTCTTGAAAGACTATTTTGTAATTTTAAATTCCCTTGTAATTTTAAACCTATGTTTTTGCTAAGTGATTGACAATATGTTTAAATTCCATTGTTTTTGCTTAAATTTACCTTGTTTTGCTTAAATTTGCAAAGTAGTACAAAATGTGTTGTGGGTTTGGGTTTGGGTGTAAAAAACCTGAACCCAATGGGTGTGGGCGTGGGTGTGGTTTTGCCACCCGAACAGATTTGGGTTTGGGTTTGGGTTTGGGTGTTGATTTCGGGTGTGGGTTTGGTATCACTTAAACCCGCACCCGTGGGCGCCCATTGCCATCCCTAATCAAAAAGAGAAATTATGAATTGATTTACCAAATCGTCCTTTATTTATGGTAAGAAAAAAATAAATTGAAAATTTGAAGAAGAGAGAGTAATAAATATTTAAGGGTATAATAGAAAAAATAACATTGAATGTTTCATTGGTAATATAAAACGATATATATTGTGGTATAAATTTTTTCCGCGGAGTGATATATATTGTGGTATGAAGGAAGTAATTTGGTATTTCATCGTAATATTCCATAAGCAAAGCAAATGCAATGAATAGATGTAACTACCCTCAATTTATTTTCAATTTTGCAAACCTAGATCTTAGGAAATCCCTCCATTTGTTATTACCTAATTAAGTTTATAATTTCTATGCTTTGCAATAATCTTTAAGCTAGTGCTAAGGTTTAAGGAGCACGAGAGGTCCACGGTTAAAGTCCCGACAAAGGAGAAAAAATATTAACACAACATTCCAATACTAACAACTAACATTGCTTATAAAAAAAACTCAGGTGGTAGTAGGGAAATAGCATATATTATACAGAAGTCGGTCAGTATTCAAACTCAGGACATTCTACTTATTCACCTTTTAAGGCTACTAGACCAAAAAGAAAATTCAACCTCAATCTACTTATTACTCCATCCTGTACTATATAGTGGCGGAGCTAGACGAAAAACTTTGGGTGCGCCGATATAAATATAAATCAATTAATATCTGAAAAAATTACTAAAAAATAGATGAAATTCTTAAGAAGTACTATAATTAAGAGAACACATCGTTTATCTTATGAATGCATACTTGATTCATCACAAAGTTCAAAGTGTTTTCCACTTGAAACAACAGAATACAAAATAAACTACGATCATGATCCAAATCACTTAAACATAACATTTCAAATACCAAAAAGATGACATGGTTGCTCAACACCATCCATTCCCTAATCAGTTATCACTCCATAGGCTAGTTAGCTCAAGCATCATTTTTCTGACTTTGGCTTTTTCAGGTTGTCCACCGGACTATCTGTCAAAGCAGCATTACATGACATATTACTATATTAGCCACAACAGGTATACTTTAGGCCATGTTAAGTTAACAAGAATCAAGTCACAATGATTGAAGGAAACACATCAAAAATTCTTTAAAAAAACCCTTAAGAACCAAACTACTGACACAAGTATTTTTTATCTGAGCTTCAATATCGTTTTTGTCAAAAAAATTTAAAGGTAATATTAAAACAATTAATTAATGCATGAGCTTCAATATCATTTTTGTCAAAACAATTTATGTATGATGAGGTTTTGTTAATTTAGTTTAATATTGCTCTCACCTAAGTAATGTTTGAGACCATTTGTCAAAGCAGATGTTGAGGTCAACGAAGCTTTTAGTATGCTGAGACCCTGCACCATATGAAAAGATTATACAATCAAATCAAATATTATTAGATATATGTCAAAATAAGAGTGTTCTAATGAAATCTCACACACTCCTTTTACCTCCTTCAAGCCAATATTAATAACCATTTCCTCCACATCATTAAGGGGAACCTTCATTCTTTCTAGATAGGAAACACAATCAAAGGAAGACATTGGAGTCACCACCAAGTCCTCAGTAACCATAATCGTTAATAGCCATCTTGTAAATCCTGCAGAAACAGAAGATTTAGGATCAACAAAATTCAAGAGTCGAGTACTTGATTTGTAAGTAAAAGCACCTGTACTAATTCGCAATAAATGGTTCTTGACTTCAAATCCAGGAAAACTTTGAGGCTTATTTAAATTTTTTTTAAGCTCAAGAGACCTAAAACATTTCTCTGGAATCAGCTCAGTCACGCTTTTATATAAATTATCAATGCAGCTTAAAGAAGACGATCCTCCAAGCAATTGCAACACTCCTCCTAAAGGAAAAGTGAGAAACCTAAAAAGGAAGTCCGCAAAATCTTGCTCTGCTATGGCAAATAGAATCTTTCTATTGGATTTTCTAACCAGTAATTTCACAGCCATCTGCTTGCCATCTTCTGATGGTATGCTCCTTCCAAATAACCTATTCTCAGACATAAATGATGTGTTTGAATTACGAATTAATTGTTTCTTCCTAACGATAAAGTCTGTCAGAGGAGTCTTCGAGAGCAAGGACAATTTGAGAAGATCAATTACCTACACATCATCTAAAAAATCAACACTAAAGATGATGATATATATAAAATATAGAGGAGGGATCCGTTAATATATATATATATATATATACCAAAAAATAAATCAAGAAATGTCAGAGGAAACATACCTCCTTCTTGCTAATAAGTAGTGTTTTTCTCTCGATATCTGCAATGTCATTGATTCCATTAATCTGAAGCAAACATAGACTTTTTCCTAGATCGTTAGGCAGCACACTAAGATCGTCCAGAATAATAAAAGTTGCTATTTCATTAACAAAACCATTTTCAACCAAAATCAAATTACTGGTATGAACAACCATAGTGTTCAAACCTTCCATGGAGATTCTTGGCTTGAGTAGAATTTCTTTGTGTGTCGGTGAGCATAGATATTGTTGATCAAGATCGGAGACACTTTGATAGAGTGAACTAATGCTGCCAAATTTCACTGCTTCAATAGTTGACTCCGTAGCCACGAGTCTTGCAATAGTGCCCATTGGCAATGTTAAGAAACTGAACAGAACATCAACAAAATCTTTCCCAGCTTCAGCATACACAACCTTGTTCCTTACTTTGTCCACCATAACTTTCAAGCTAACATTATCACCTCGTTCACTTGATTGAGTTGCACTGCTAGCCATAGTTAACAAACAATCGCAGATATCCCAGACACTAAGCAGTTAGTATAACACAAGTCATAGCTTTATCAACAACTTATAAAATGGACGTTTTTCTATCTTCAACGTGTTTGGAATTACCAATATTAAATACTACTTGGGATAGTGCAAAAGCCTTGGATACCTATTGGCCGGAAAAAAGGTTTAATTAAAAACTTAAACAAGTACTACATCAATGAATTTGTCATTATCCAAGAGATTCTAACGATACATCTTCTTAAATTTGGAGGGAAGTCTGAAATATTTGGGGTAACAATTGGAGTTATTGTGTTGTTGCTGAAGCTTTTTCAAAACACAGCTCTTTAGTGTTAACAACTTCTCACACGTCCACAAACAAAGAGAGGGAGAAAGAATTAGTTGTGGTAATGACAGCTACATTAGTAATTTTACTTTTTCATTTATGGTCACTTGTCCATTCACCGAAGAAGAATTACGTACATCGGCCTTCTCTATGCATCCAGGTAAATCTCCCGGGCCCGATGGCCTTAATCCAAGTTTCTACCACAAATTTTGGCCTATTATTGGGAGAGAAGTTTTTTAAGCTTGCTTCAATTAGCTTGAAGATGGTCACTTCCCAAACTAGCATAAATGATAACATGGCGGCAACATCGCTATTGTGGAAAAATTTGATTGTCCTGAAAGCAGCATGAAAGACCTCTGTGTTGGAACAAAATTGACTTTTGTAAATTTCTCAATCACTATTAAAAGTTTTGATGATAACAAAGTATTAAATGTATAATTGGAGGTACTAAAATTTAATTTCATGAATGCAAAAATGTTTTGAAGTTAAGCTCTGAGGACATGCCAGAAGATGACCATTCAGAGGCTCTGATGGTTCAGAGGTTGTCAACTTCAAGAAATGTAAGCTTCATAGGTTGAAAGCTCAGAACATGAAGAACCTCTGCGTAGATCTTGTAAATTCTAAAGACTATGCTTGGTTGTATGAATCATACGGTCAACACGGCTATCAAAGACAAAAGCGACTACATCAATTGTTCGGGATAGCTATCTTACATGATCCCTAGTTTTAAGGAAGCAACGTGCTATGTCTAAACGCAATTACTGAGAAAGGAAACTTTTTCTACATCAAGACAAAGTTATGGAAACTCTTGTTCAATTTTGGATGGTAGTTCAAACTCATGTCAAGACAATTTAGCACAGACCAAGCTGGCAATCTTATCTTCTTCAACTGTCAAATGCAACGTCTCTAATTTGTTTGCCTATATATACAAGACGTATTGCATCTCTGCATAAATGCATATATACGAATTGAAAGAACTCTGCACAAAAGACTTAAAGCGCTGAAGCTCCGACTCTGTCATATTCTGATTATTGCTCAAACATTTGTAACTTATCATACTTGTGTTTGTTTAAGTCTTAGGTGTCTTTTATACTTTCATTTGGAAACTTTGTGTTGTAAGAAGTCTCTCGTTTAGGTAACTTGAGCATTTGAGTAAGAAGTCTCTTGTTAGTTATAACTTGAGCAAGTGGTTGTAATCTTTGTGATTTTTTTAGTGAAACTTTCTTGGAAGTGCAAGAGTACTGAACTACTCTCGATCTGTGAGGATATAAACTATAAGCTCATAAGCTACTTGAAATAGCTTCTGAAAAAGAAGCTATAAGTCAGTAAAATAAGCTAAAAGCTCTTTCTGAAAAGACTATTACCAACAAGTCTTTTAACTTATAAGTAATAAGACAAAAGCTAAAAGCTAGCTTTTTTGGTTTGCCAAACAGACCCTACATATCCAACATTTTTTCCATTTGTCGATGCAGTCAGAAATTAACCAGTCACACTTAAAAAGCCTGTATATCCTCCCAATATTTTGTTGCAACAGGAATCGAAAAGAATGGATTATCCATTATTTATCATGCCTCAAAAGTAAATTGAAGCAATTATCGATAAAACTTCCCAGTTTATTCTGATTCTAATGAAAACAGTAAGAGAAACTATCAATGAAAGCAGCTTTGGATGTCAAATGTGAACAGAAAAATGGAATATGAGTACATGACATGAACATGTAGATATAATAAACTAATGATAAACACTAAAAATTGTTAACTTAAGAAGAAACAAATGTGGTAGAATATTGATGAGAAATTATAACCGGACACAACTATCACATTTCAAAATATTCTCCATATGAAATATATTAAAATACTTGTTAAAATAGAGTCCATCAACTACTCTCAAGTATCATGTTACAATTGTACCAGCTTCACGAAACATTTGATGTAGTATGCAAAGTTGGAGACTGTCTGTCAAAGCAGCTGTTGAGATCAATGAAGCTTTAAGTATGCTGAGACCCTGCAACCATATATATGCAATTAAATACTAATGTGATTGTTGAATCTGAAATATAATTTTAAAATGGAAGACTGTGCTAAATGAAGCTAACAAGTTAAGCAGCTAAGGAGTAAAGGTCTAGGGTTCAAGTTCTGCGAAGGTGAAAAAAAAATAACACTAACAATTAATTACATGTTTACCTCTTTCGCACCAATACTGATTACCCTTTCTTCCACATCATTCAAAGGAACCTTCATTTTTTCTAAATAAGCAATACCAGAAATGAATGACATTGGACTCACAACTAAGTTATCCGTGACCATGAATGATATTGGCCCTTTTGTAAATCCTCCAGAAATAGGGGATTTGGGATCAACAAATTTCAATATGTCATATGGTGACTGCATCGAACAAATGGGTAATATCTGGTTCCTGAGTTCACATTGTAGGCCAATAGAAGGCTTAATTAGTCTGTCTTTACCATGTGAGCTTAAAAACATATCTGGACTCAACTCAATCATTCCCTTGTATAAATTATCAATGCAACTTATAGAAGAGCGTCCCTTAAGCATATGCAACATTCCTCCCAAGGGAAAGGTGAGAAAACTAAAAACAAAGTCAGCAAAATCTTCTTGTGCTTCAATAAACAGAATTTCTGAACTTGATTTTCTTCTCAGTACTCTCACAACCATCCTTTTAGATTCATCAGATGGTTCTTCAACATCTCCAACCATGAAGTTCATAAAATAATTTGAAAAAAAATTACCAATGAATTGGTCCTTTTTTTTAAATATAAAGTCAGTCAAAGGAGTCTTTGAGAGGAAAGACAACTTGAGAATATCAATTACCTATTCAAACCAAAGAGATTAAAAAATTAACAAGACTATGAGAGGGGTAAACAATATATAATAATAAATAGAAAAAGTTGCTTAGAAAATGACTGAACATGCCTCTTTCTTGCTGATGTTTACAGTTTGTTTATCAATAGCATTGATGTCTTTGATTCCAAGCTTCTGAAGAAGATCTAAACTTGTTCCAAGAAGATTAGGCATCACAAAAAGATCATCAGAGATAATAAAAATACATGTTTCCTTAACAAATCCGTTCTCTATATTATTCGATTTTGACTGGTGTAGTACATTCAAAAGCTTTCCACAAATGCATTTTTGATCACTGAAAGTACACACATAGCGTCCATTTTTCCTTCTGCAATTATCGTCCTCACAGCTAAAGACCGGTAAGCTTTCTGTTCCATCAATGTTCAGTTTCATCTTCTCGAAATATGCTTCCATAGAGTTTCTAGGCTGCAGTAACATTTCTTTGCAGGTGTGGTTCCATAGATATTGTTCATCAAGATTTTCCACACTTTGATAGAGTGAGCTAATGCAGCCAAACGTCATTGCCTCAATAATATTTGATTCATTAGCAACAAGTCTTGAAATAGTCCCTAAAGGCAATGTTAAAAAGCTGAAGAGAACATCAACAAAATCCTTCCCACACTCAGCAAACAGAACTTTGTTTTTTAACTTTTCCACCAAAACTGTTAGGGCAACTTGCTCACCTTGTTGGTGGTCTGATGCATTGGAAGCCATGGTAAGATTATGAGAAGAAAGAGAGTGATGAGAAATATGACTTCAACATTCTACTAAAATAGTTAAAGCGCTCTATTAAACATTGGAAGAAGTTTCTTCAATGTGTTATGGTTTCCAAACGACTTTGGAAAGGAAAATAATAATAATCACATATGAAACGGTATGACTACTAAAACCGTTAAACTAAGGCTCTTTGATAAAGAATGGCATATAACTTATGACTAATGCTATACTACTCCTCCGGACTTATTTATAACCCAAATTCTCACATTTCAAACTTGTTGTATTTATTAAATTATCATTTATGATATATTAAATTTACGGTAAATTCTTCGGTACACATATTATGTAGACGTGTACCGGTACACCGTTGACGTGGTTAACAAGTGGCAAATATTTAATGCATATTTTATTTCTTTATTAAAATTTCTATTTTAAAACACTACTTTTTAATATTTGCAAATATATTCTTCACAATATTTTAAGGATAGAAAATAAGAATCACATTTTAATATTATTAGTTTATAAAATTTAACATTTATTTACTGTTTAACCATTAATACGTATAATTTTTAAAATACATTTATTTTTTAAAAAAATACTTAATAATTTTTAATATGTGTATATATTTTATTGTACTATTAATTTTTTAATGATTCGTAATATTTTATAAGGTTAAATAAGTTTTTTTTTCTTGTACAGAAAAAATATATAAGTTTTTTTTTTTGACATAAGAAAAAAAAATAAAAAAAATAAATATATATAAGTTTGTTGTCTCTGTAAAATTATTAAATTTATTTTTCGTCTTTATAAAAAAATATCATGTTTTCATCCCTACTAAATTTTTATACATGCAATATTAGTCATGTTGTTAAGTTGATATGTATTTACGATTATTTTGTACATATGTATATAGAGCATTATAAAATGTTTGTTCAAAAATAAGGAGCTTAAAATTTGATTTTAGGTCAAAATATTCGTTAGTTTTATCTCGATATTTTGATTTAGAAAATTCATATTTTATTCATGTCATTTTTAAAAAATACTAATTTTTTGTAAATTAACTTTTTATATTTTTCTATTCTAGACCTGCTTGATTGTCGAAATTTAAATTCATAAGTTACTGTTAGTCCATTTAGATGATATTGAACGAATTGAGAAAATTTGAATTCCTTAATGCAAGTATAATTAGCTAGGACGTATCGTATGTGTTTCAAGTTGAAGGGAATTTGATCTATAAATTTTGATTTCTTTAGTCACAATCAACATTATTAGTTGAGACTTGATAGTCATTTCACATTAACTAGATTTCTTAAGTCATAGTTATCTAACTAGTTGAGATTTAACTGTTTGATTGTCAAAATTTGAATTCTTAAGTGTTTTCCGCTCTTATTTGGTTAAGTTGAACTGTTATATTTAGAATATTTGATCTCTTTAGTCTCTTTCAGACTAGTTGGTTGTGACTCAACAATCCTTTCATAATAACTAGATTTATTGAGTAATAGTTAGTCCAACAATATGAGATTAAACAGTCAGATTATTGAAATTCAACTTTTTAAGTGTTTATTTTTACAATTAGGTCAAGTTGAACATATTGACTGAGATGAATTGATTCCCATAGTCACAATTGAGAAAATTAGTTGAGATTTAACACTCACTTAATATGAACTAGGTTTGTTGAGCCATAATTAATCTAACTATAGTGTCAACAATTAAATTCTTAAGTGTTTTCCATTTAATTTGGTCAATTTATTTTCTTGGTTCTCATCAATAGAAATGTAGAGACTTAATAATCCGTTCGTGGTAACTAGGTTTTCTAAGTAACAATTAATCAGAAAAAATGACCGTTAGATCCGTGAAGGATTCTTAAATAACCGTTAGATCGGTTAGTTAATCATTATTTATCTGTATAATTTTTTTTATAAGTTCAAAAATAAGTTAATCCAAACATCATGCCAATAAAATATTTCGTAAAGATTTAAAATTTATTAAAAATAAAGTAAAATAAAAATTAACAAAGTAAAATAACTCCAACATCCTTGACCACCTGCCTCTCCCCAGACACCAAACTTTTCCTTGTCACACCGGTTCCTTTTCTTCATACTGATTTTTAGTACTATCACCAATACATGAAAAACGTTTTTGTCTTTTCTTTCTTATTTTCATCTTGTACATAAAAAAAAACCATGAAAAACGTTCCCTTTAGGGGGATTTTTGGTCTTCCATCTATTTTTTTCAAACAAATTATGTTGATTATACAATGAATTGGATTTTGTACTGGTAAAAGAACCCTAATTATTAATATTATCATCATAGAAATAGAATCAATCGTTTTTTATATAAAAACACCACCTGAAAAAAAAAAATCAACCCCAATTATTATATTTCATATTTCATGTTGATGGCTATTTGACCCTTGCATTAAGATCTGTTGGGGCAACATGAAAGACATCTAGGATTTAGATCCGAAGACAAAATGATAGGCACAATAGCATTTAATAAAGTTGAATTTGGTAAAGTTGATAATTAATGAGGGGTATTTTAGGAACAATATGCAATCATCTTAAAAAGTAGATAGTTAATGAGGGGTATTTTAGGAACAATAGCATTTAATAAAGTTGAATTTGGTAACTTTTGCTTATATTTAAGGTCAAGAATTTTTGTTGACTTTTGCTTATAAATAAGGTCAGAGTGAGTATAGTTGATAGTTGAACGATAACCAGTAGTTGATACTCCATCCGATCCTTTTATAAGGAACACTTTGAAAAAATCACACAGACCAAGGAAGCACATTTAACATAGTTATTTTCAATTAATGCTCTTATAAAATTAAATTTATTCCATGTATACCCTTATTTAATTACTCTTTATTCAAATAACTTACTTATTTTTAAATTCTCTCTCATAATAAATAACGGCATAAGTGAAATTGAACATTTAAAATATTTGAAAATTGATCAAAGTTTCTTATAAATTAATGTGTCATGCTAAACAGTGTCTCGGCCACTAGTTAAACATAATAAAAAAGGAAACAAATGATAAAGTTAATGATGAGAGAAAATAACTTTTTACATCATTAAAGCATTGAATGTAAAATTTACGAGATACAATTTTCATATTTGTATCATTAACTAGTGTCTGAGGCACTGTTTAGCATTTTCCTAAATTAATTAAAGTGTGTGATAACCATTTAATTAATTTTAAATATAAAATTATATAAAAGAGCATATCTAATTATTAATAATAAAATTTATATTTAAGATATTTAAAATTTAAATTTATTAATTAAATATATCTTTTATATATTATTTTCAAGAAACGATAAAAGTTAAACATAACAATACATTTTTATATGTTCCAAAAAGAAAAACAATACATCGGCATGTTGGTACTCCCTCCGTGACAATATATAAGCAAAAATCACATTTTTAGGTTCATTACATATTTAATGTATCTTGTCTATATTATAGGACAAATAAATTAAATATGCAATGAACATAAAATGTTATTTTTTGCTTACATATTATCACGAAGGGAGTACTTACTTCCTCCGATCACTAATATAAGCAAAACTTATCTTTCTAGGTTAATTGAATCATTTATGTATTTGGTCTATAGTTAAGATCGGAGGAAGTATGTGTCAATATTGTTGCGTTTTGTGTGTTCACGTGCGAATGTGTTTCAATTTTAAGTAGATTTTTTTCTCTTGATAGGGAACTTCCTGAAACAGTCCTAAATCCATATATAGTTTCCAGTCCCAACATGCCGTAGGGTCGTCGTAGTTCGCCGATGTGCCACTCGTTTGTTCGCCAGTGTATTGCAAGTTCTTGGTTTTTGATCGGCGTGTTGCAATATTGTCATTGTTCTCTATCGTTCGTCATTACATAAATCAATCATTACAACACTGGTACAAAACAAATCTGAAAAAATAGAAAATAAACTAACAATAAAAATCTAAAGATTTTTTCTAAACTATCCCTCATAATTTGACGTATTTATCCATCAACAAATAAAAATAAGTCATATACATCATACATGTCAAATAAACGTTGGTTATAAATTAGTTGTGGCCATGGCTACCACATGCAAATTCGACCAATTATAAACCCGCCAACTAAAGAACATTTATTGAGACTGAAGTTCAAACTTTGATACACTCACCAGCTACCCTAAACAGGGGGATTTGAATCTTCTCCAATTTTTTCTCATGTTTTCTCTCTTTTTTTCTTAATCCAACGGTTTAATTAAGCAAAAGAACATAAAACATATATGAAAACTAAATGCTCATAATTAAGTTCGTCGGAGTGACTATTTATCCTACATAGTAACTTCTTTTTCCTTGGACTTCTCTTTGAGACGTTGCATTTGTCCGCCCATCCATTATTGGTCTCGTATTATATATTATTTTCGCACATTAACTGCAGGATTTGAATCGTTTTACAGTTGAATTGAAATCCACATATTATAAACCTTACCGATTCCTCTCTAAAGTTAGTATTAGTACTAGTACTATATTGTTTCAAAACCTATACAAATTTCTCTCCATACATATCATATACTTATATTAGTACATTACTACGTACTACACACACCCTATTCTATCATGTCAACACCAATTTCACTGAGAATTTTGATCGATGAAGAGAAAAATAAGGAGGGAAAGATTTCATGGATATCTTCCTAAGCTTCTTAACATTTCCCTTGGCCACCATTGCAGGACTTGTTAACACTGAATCTAACTTGCAGATAGTTAGCTTTGGAAGCATAAGCACATTATACGAAAGTGTGGCCAATCTAGAAGAACAACTATTTTGGACACCAGTGTGTAAAAAAATGCTGCTTCAACCCAAGAACGCATTGGAAGACTATTACCAAAATCTGAAGCATAACATAGATTTCCCAGAAAAAACTAGATATTTTATATGTCAAGATTGGTCCTGTAGTCGTCAATCAAGTGGTGGTTTGTTGACCACTTTCTCCGATTTGAAATGCAGTTGTGGGAAGTTTATGTCTTCGCATATTTCTCTACAAGGTAATCAAAGGAATGATCACAGTGAAGGATTTTACCGAAACTAGCTACTCTCTTAGTGGAACAATACTGAAAATATAAAAGTAGCCAGTTCAGAGTTAAACATTACGGCAATTTTACCAAATTCTAGACTTATGTAGATCCCGTTGTATTAAGATAAAATCCACTAGAGGCATATTTCTTGGAATAACAATTCAATGACGAACTTACCTGTTGTAGATTCTGCTATAGCTGAGGTTTTACATGTTTATTTTATCTGATTTTCCTGTGGATTTTATCTGAGGTTTTTCTTGCCGATATTACCTTTGGTTTTACCTTATGATACAATTACCAACAAAGGTATTAGCTGGGAACCGTAATCCTTGAGAAAATCCGGCACGAAACAAGCATATTTCTAGTAGTTGAACTAGTAATAGTCATTAATTTTGGGAATTTTGAAAAATATGTGTGAAATTATTGTTGCCACTTGTAAGCTTCAATGGCTTTATCTCCCTCCCACATGTGAAATTAATCTTTAAAAATATAAAAAATGCTATTTTAAATACAAAGATTACTTTTTTTAAGCATAAATATTTCAAAAAAATAAACGGTAGTCGTAGAAAAATGTGCATTTGTGTCTATCAGTAGAAGAATGGCAGCAGGAGTTGCAATGGGTTGGTTTTGGGGAATATGAAATTTTCCACTTCCCTAGTAGTACTCCACTCAAGACTCAACGTTTAATGGTCAAATTACAGTAATCAGCAATAGTAACCTTATAAGTTATCCTAAAAAAAAAAATATTTAGTACAAAATTATAAATGCAATAAGCTTAGGGAATAGTAAGACTTAAACTTTCAAAGAGATAGGATAGGAAAGACACCTAATTACTCTATTGCATTCATTCTCAATCTTTTATATAAAGGAATTGTTCTCCTGAAAATACATTCTCTTCAAATCCAAAATGACCATAACCATAGTTGATTATAATGTCCGTGACTACTCTCACGATAAGTACGATGTTGTCTTCCACTCCGAAACAATTCACACATTGGTCACACATACTCCTTCCATGGTCGACGCCTGGCTCTCAAACCTCCCCCGAAATAGCCACACCAGCAACTCCCTCGTTGGCCTTGATGTGGAGTGGCTCCCAAACAGACAACGTAATATGGATAACCCAATTGCTATCATTCAACTCTGCATAAACAGAGAATGCCTTGTTTTTCAAATCCTCCGTGCTTCATTCATCCCACAATCACTTGTTGCATTTCTTGAGAACCAAGGCAACACATTCGTTGGTGTTGGTATTGAACAGGATGTGGAGAAGCTTCTTAGAGACTACTCTTTGCGCGTTGCGAACTTTCTTGAACTTCGCACCCTCGCTACTCAGAGATTGGGGGAATATGTGAGAGGTGCTGGACTTAAAACATTGGCTGCTAATGTTCTTGGTAAAGATATTGAGAAACCAAGGAGGATTACTATGAGTAGGTGGGATAATTTTAAGCTTACTCCTCAGCAGGTTCAGTACGCTTGCATTGATGCTTTTGCTTCATTTGAGATTGGAAGGATTCTTTATGATAGTAGGGTTTGATTGCTTAATTTGTTTCTCGTTTATTTTTCTAGAAAGATCCTCCATTTGTGTTGGTTTTCTTTTGATATCTAGACTAGAGTGGTAATCTACTGCATTACTCTGTTTCATTATGTAATGCAATTTTGAGGTTTTTGATTTTAGAAATGCAATTGAGGTTCTTGATTTTAGAATTATGATTTGTTAAATTCTTTAGTAAGCTGTAGAAATATTTAAATTTAAATTTAAAATTACCTCAAAATGATTAAATATAGGAAAATGATTAAATAATTTGATGTGAGATAATTATGTCCAATAAAATTCTATTAATATACTTGTGTGTCCATATTATTTTTTCTCTTTTTTTCTATGTTTGTTAAGAATAACGAATGACTAATAATTTATTTTATAGATGATAAATTTAGCGAATATCTACCAAGTTTACTAATAGAATATACTCTAAGAGTATCCTTTGTTTATTAACTTACAACTAACTTATATGTTATGATGAGATTGAATCCTCTGCAATTAATGATTTCATGCTTTCGGACCATCTATTATCATACGATTTTGATCAAATGGTTCATAAAAAAAGCATATTTCACTTTAATTTTTAATTTAAAAATATGAATCTTAAATTTGAACTTTCCAATGTTGATCAAACAACTACAAATGTGTCGCATACGTGAATTCGTTGACCCACGACTATTGGGAATACTTGATTGTTTTACTCAATTTAGCTTTCCCATATGACTTTGTCACATTATGTGTTCCTGACTACAGGTAACTAGTAATATATCTATCTTCATGTGAAACTAAATTATTCTCGTTTCTTTTTGAATATTTGGTATCATGGTATTCACTACTGCAGAACAGAGAAAAACAGAATTAATTGTGTGCACTAAACAATGCAACATTACTGTTTTGTACCAAATATCTAGTGTGCTTAGGATGGATTAAAGAACCTCTACTGATCCAAAAAGAATATCCTCGAATCTAATTATGTCAGCGTTCAATAGCTAGCCGTTGGGTGGACACTTTCAAATGCAGTATGACGACCAAGTTATTTTGTGTTTCAGCTCAAGTACTTACGAAATTAGGATTTGAGTTATTCTGTAAATAGTCAGTAATATTGTAACCAAATCAGGAAAAACAGATACAATAAAAGCTGCAAATGAGTCAATCGACTTCTCCCAATCCCAAATATCATGTTACAACAGTAGTACGCTCTATCATTTATAACTTATACTCCTGAGCTTTTAATAGGCTATCTATAATGCCTATGGAAAATTTTCACGTAAGAATTGATGTATCATGGAATGGCCGAGACCGTTAGTTAGAGCAGAAGTTGAGGTCAATGAAGCTTTTAGTATGTTGAGACCCTGCGAAATATATGTTACGGAATCAAATATTGTGAGAAGAAAAATCTGATACTAATATATTATTAAAATGAAAAACTAAATCAAGTCTCAAAACATGTTTACCTCCTTCTGACCAATACTGATGACCCTTTCTTCTACATCATTAAGAGGAACATTTGTTTTTTCTAAATATGCAAGACCAGAAATGGATGAAGTTGGAGTCACAACAAAGCCATCTGTCACCATGAACGATGTTGGTCCTCTAGTAAATCCTCCAGAAATAGGGGATTTGGGATCAACAAATTTCAATGCCCTAGATATTACCGGATGCACAGGTATGGGTAATATCTTGTTCCTGAGTTCGAATTGAAAGCTAATATAAGGGTTAGTTAATACCGTGTCTTTTACAACTTGTGATCTTAAACACCTGTCTGAACTCAACTCGGTGATGCTCTTATATAAATTATCAATGCAGCTTATAGAAGAGAACCCTACAAGCATGTGCAACACTCCTCCTAAGGGAAAGGTTAGAAAACTAAAAAGAAAGTCAGCAAAATCTTCCTGTCCTTCAACAAACAAAATTTGTTGATTTGATTTTCTTCTCAGTACATTCACGGTCATCTTATTAGACTCATGACATGGTTCCTCTACCTCGCCCAATCCAATCCAAAACTCCACAACATTTCTTGGGTCTAAATTACCGACCAACTGTTCCTTTTTAAAGATAAAGTCTGATAGAGGAGTCTTTGAGATCAAAGACAACTTGAGAAGATCAGTTACCTATTCAATTTCAAACCAGAGATTAAATAATAAAAATAATAATAATAATAATAATAATAATAATAATAAAAAAAAAAAAAAAAAAAAAAAACAGAATATATGGCATACAAAGTGAGAATACATGCCTCCTTCTTGCTGATAATTACGGTTTGTTTATCAAAAGTGTTAATGTCATTGACTCCAAGCTTCTGAAGGAGATTTATACTTGTTCCAAGAAGATTAGGCATCACAAAAAGATCATCAGAAACGATAAAGGTCATGGTTTCCTTAACAAAGCCATCTTCTGTAGTTAAATTCGGAGGGTGAAATACATTCAATAACTTTCCACAGATACATTTTTGATTCCTAAAAATACTCGCACAACTATTATTAACTTTGCAAGTACGGTCTTTACAAAAGAAAAATGGCAAGCATTCTGTTCCGTCAATGTTCAATTTGAGTTTCCTGCAATAACAGTCCATCGAGTTTCTTGGTCTGAGTAGCATTTCTTTGCAGGTTTGATTCCATAGACATTGTTCATCAAGATTCGCCACACTTTGATAGAGTGAGCTAATGCTGCCAAATTTCACTGCTTCAATATTTGACTCTGCAGCCACGAGTCTAGCAATCGTCCCCAAAGGCAATGTTAAGAAGCTGAAAAGAACATCAATAAAATCCTTCGTTGCCTCTGCGAACAGGACTTTACTTTTCTCTTTGTCTACCAAAACTTTTATGGAAACTTGGTCATTTTGTTCATCAGATGCAGTTGCAGCCATGGTAATTACTAATTAGTAAGAACCTAAGAACACAGAGTCAATAAGACATCATACAACACAGTTACTACAAACGCCAATAGTTTCTGTTATTTTGAGAAGAATAAGTTGCTTCAATGTGTTATAGTTTCTAGACGACTTTGGAAATAAAAACGATACTGATCACATAGCAATCAAACATCACATAAAACTCAAAGAAGAAACTTTTGGAAGAGTCCATGGCAGTGTAGAAAAAGTGCAGATTGCAATTCAATTTCAAGGTACGGGTCAAGAATTTTGAACATGAACACAGTAAACAAATAACAAAAATCAAGAATTAAATTGAATAAAAGATAGCACGGGTCATAATAATGGAAAGAATTGCACAATAAATCAAAACCATTTACAATTTGAACAACAAACAACAGTAAAATAGAATTGAAACAGGAGTAATAGGATTGCAATTTGAACAAAAAACGACAACACAATAAATCAAGGGTATAAAATTAAGAGAGATACCTACGGCGTGGTAGTAGCAAGGCGGTGACCGGTGGGTGGAGATGGCAACTTCGGCGCTGGTCGGTAGAGGGGTTTTTAGCGTCGCGTGTGGTTGAAGGGGGTTTCGGCGTCACGTCTTGAAACGCAGAGGAGGAGCGAGTGAGAGTTGACTATGGAATAAAGTTTGATATTACATTCGTCTTCTTCAAGAGGAATATTTTAAGGAGGAATATTAAATTCACAATGAATAAGTGGAGTGTTGACTGTTGAGGTTTTAACCATGTACATATAATGTAATGGAAAATGCTAAACAGTGCCCTTAGGGCACTAGTGCCCTTAGGGCACTAGTTAAGGATGCAAAAATAGTAATTTTGCATTGAAGTTTGTGCAGTCAACTCATCGAAAGTTTAAAAAGTGCTCTTTTCTTTTCAAAACTTTCTATTTTTGGTTTTCTTAACCAGTGCCCCGGGGGCACCAGTTAGCATGACCCTAATGTAATATCCTGTCAATTGAGTTAAGTTTAAGGGGACTAATGAAGAATATTTTGCTGAGGAATATATGTCACTATCCTTCTCATTTTGGAATCCGGGTCCACTCCATTTTCCTTAATTTACTTGGATCATTTGATGTTTGCCACGTGGCGAGTAGTGAAATTAGCAGAACAGACTAAAACTCCGAAAATACTTTTTTTTTTTTTTTAAACCAAAGGTATCATCCTATTTTCTCAAATTTTTGACCATATGCATTTAATGTTAATTTGGTATGTCATCTTAAATACGCAACTAAATAATATGAATGGAAATAATAAATGGAATGTATCCATGAAGGTCCAAAATGAACACATTAAATAAGTTAATAAAAGATATGAAAAGGTGATTAAATTACCTAATTAAGCTTATTTAAAGTCTTAATTTCGTAAAATGTTTTATTAACAAAAAGGCAAAATTGCCTTCGAATCGAATGTGGTTTCGAATCTTGGTATTCGAAGGTGTTCTGGACTTAGAATTATTTTCATAATTTTTTTAGCAGAAAATGGCAAGGGGTTCAAAGGGTGGGTTCGAGCGGCAGTTAGCGCTAAAGAGGCAGTTATTCTTTTCAAACTTGATCAAGAGATCGTGGGTTCACGGGTTTGAAGAGCTGACAAAAGCACGTTTGCTCAAGCAGTTATCCATTCTTATGCTTATAAATAGTAGTTCCTTTAGTTGGAATAAGGGTCACAATTCTTATACAAAAATTCACAAAAACCTAAAGTATCCATGCGTTCGAAAGAAAATGGTGAAGTGAAGAAAATGTATGAATTCGTGAACCATCTCTTTTCTTTGTAAAACTTTTACATTTTAGTGCAATTTTAATCATTCCTTTGCAATTTATCTTTTCAAATTCTCTCATTTGAGTGAATCTTTGCTTAATTTACGTTTTCTTTTGTAAATTATTCTTTCAAACTGGTTTACCAAATGTTTATTTCAATGATGAACATTAAAATCAATACACAAAACATGTCCTAGGATTTACTAGTTGGTCCTGCAAGTAATTAAATTAAACTAGTGGTTGTTTATGAAAAACCAACGTAAACAAATTGGCACGCCCATTGGGACTGGTTTTGTGTGTTTCTGTTTTGTTTTTAAACTATTAAGTTTGTTTGTAAAAGTATACATTTGAGAAGTGGTAAATCTTTGCCAAATTTAACAAGTGTTAAGTCTCGTCGTAAAATGGTGAGACCACCCCCCTCAAAATGCTTCCACTAGCAATTTGTTCACGAATGTTGGGGCAGGTTCCAGTAATGCTAGCCTAGAAGGACAACCACAAGCATTTTCTGTAGACGCTGCTTTTGATTCGACCATAGGGTTGACAAACCCTATGTTTAACGCTAATACATTGGAAGGACATAGTTCTATACCATGGTAGGGTCAACACAAGTTTCCCTTGTTTCGAATTCAGTTAATTCGAATTCACAAGGGAATCCTAGTGATTTTAGGAGTTCTCCAAGATCTCCATTTCAATTCCCAAATAACCCTATATATGGAATGCCTACAACTTTAATGGCAAATTTATTTAGTCATCAACATTTGGAGAGTCCTCCAAGATTCTCTCCTTCAACAACAGGTGTTGGGAATTCAAGGTCGAGGCCAGTAACTCAGGCCTTAAGTTCTTCATCTGTGATGTCTTTAAGGCAATAGATGGATGAAAGTAATCATGAAATGGTTAATACTTTGACATCACAATTAGGAACTGTATTAAATCCTTTGATTAACAATACAAATGACACTTATCAATTGTTGGCTGGTCAGATGAGTCGAATTGCTGATTTCTTTGGCGCTCCTCCAGTGTCTAACCAACCATTTTGACCAGTCCAAAACCAAATACCTATTCAGCATCAAGGTATGCCTGAGGGTAGTGGGTACAATGTAAGTCAGAGTAACCCACCAATAACGGTTCGAGAGGAACCGCAAGTCTAGATGGGGATGCCTCATGTCCCAAATCATGGCGTGACTTTGGTTCATCGAAACCAAGATGCTGATGAAGTTGTTAGAAATGTGCAACAAGATAATTATGATGGACAAAATAATTTGGCCCGCGTGGTCGAAACCATACTTGCACAAAACGGCCTTAACGTTGGTTTACATAGGCCAAACTGAATTACCAAGGGGTTGGAAAATCCCTAGGTTTACAAAGTTTGCTGGAGACACTAGTGAGTCCACTGTTGAACACATTTCTAGAATCAGCCTCAAAGAGTTGTCAGGTGTGAGGCGTAAAACCTCAGAGTCCATTGATGATTACCTAAATAGGTTTAGAGTTCTTAAGGCTAGATGCTTTACTCAAGTGTCTGGACATGAGTTAGTCGAAATGACTGCTGGTGGCCTCGATTACTATATTCGAAAGAAATTAGATACTCGACATTTAAGAGATATGGCACAGTTAGCAGATAGAGTTCAACAAGTCGATCGCCTTAAGATTGAAAAGGCTAGAACTTCTAAGTTTCAGAAAAAAGAAAAAGTTGCATATGTTGAAACTTATGAAGAAGAAAATGAGTATGAAATCAATTATGAAGATATTGATGAAAGTGAGGTTTGTGTGGCAGAATTAAAGCCAGGGCCTCCTTATACTTGTAAATTGCTAAAGCCTTCGAATGGAAAAAATCCAGTCGAACCCAAAAATGATAAGTGTGATGAAATCTTTGACATTTTGGTAAATGATGGCCAGATAGTTGTGCCAAAAGATTTAAAAATTCCACTAATAGAACAAAGAAAGAAAAGAGGTTATTGCATATTTCATAATTATTTGGGTCATAAAACATCTCAATGTGTATTTTTCAGGGATCTGGTGCAAAAAGCTCTCAATGAACGTCGTTTGAAGTTTGATGATAACAGCAAGCCTCAAATGAAGATTGATTATGATCCTTTGCAAGTGGCTGAAACATCATATGTTGAGCCATTCGAATGCATGATGGTAAAAGCTCTGGAAGCAACTACTATGCAGGTTGTAAGCGAAGAAGAGTATGCTAAGAAAGATTAAGGGAGTCTATCCTCAAGCTGAGGAGGAGTTGGTTGATTTCCTTAACAGGTGTAAGCTAAGCAACAAAGAGGTCATGTTATGCCCAGGTGCAGCACTGTTTGATCAAAAGGAAGGGAAAATGGTGAAAAATAATTGATTATCTTTAAATGTGACATTCTTACAAAAGGAATGTAATATTCTTAAATGTGATTATTTTTATAAAATAATTGATTTTCTGAAAGAAAAAAAAAACTATGACAAACAGGCTCATATATGGAAACTTTTCAAAAAAAGCAAGGACTAAATTTAAAAATTGAAAATTTACAAGGACCAAAGCTTAAAGAATATTTGTAGAGAGACTAAAAATGAAATTTAATATATTTAAAAGGCTTAAAAACTTAGATGGACTAAAAACATATTGAACCCTTAAAAAATACGCGTTAGTCCAATGTATGAGTGTACATGGATTGGGCAAATCCAGTCAAATTCATCCAATCCAAATCGAAAAATTGGGTTGAGTTGGTATAATAAAAAAAATTATACAAAAAATTGAATTTCAAGTAAAACCGGACCCAACCCAAAAAATCAACTGATTCAATAGTGTTATAGTTTTTTGGAAATATTTTTTATAAAAATGGTAAAGGTTTTGCCGTTTTATAGTTAAATATTTTTCATAGTGAAAAATATGTTACACAATACTTTAAGAAAAGGAAAAGATTGAGGAATTTTTTAAAACAAAAATATGTTGATTCATTATTTAGTATTTAATATTAACAAAAAAAATAACAAAATCATTTGGGTAGCCCACTATCCAACTCTGAAATTGGTGAGTTTACCCGAACAAAATATATGGTTATTGTATTTTTCATTGGTAAAATACGTTACAATATTTTTATAGAATTTTTTGATGATTCGTTATTTAGTTTTTTTATTTAATTTTAGAAAATAAAAATATAATTTGAGTAACCCACTATTCAACCTAAAATAAAATAAATTATGAGTATTGTACCGGGCCATGGACCAGGGTGTGATTTGTTAAGACCCAATACGAAAAAGCCCAATGGGAGCATCTAAAGGAGAAGCGTGAAAACAACCATGAAAAACACATGATAAGCATGATCCACCATGACTTGGAGAAGAAGGAAGAAACTTGGAGAAGAAGGAAGAAGCTTGGAGAAGAAGGAAAAGTAACCGCCCACTACCCATGAATTCCTCTCCAAGCAAGGCAGTTATCAAGCAACAAGAGGGAGATGTTTTGCCTATAAATAGGATCTTCTTCAAGAGAACAGAGGAGGCTCATTCGGAGAAACCACCATACTTTCATTCTTGTAAAGAGACAATTCTTTCATTCTTGTAAAGTTAATCAATTTTTTCATACTTGTATCCCTTATCAATCTTGAATAATACAAACCCCCTATGTTCTAATCTGAATCTGACTTATAAAACTCTCAGGGTTGTTGGGATTGAACCAAGTGTAATCACACCATTTAATCAATAATACAACCCCCTTTGAGTTTTTACCAGAACAAGTATCAACATCAAACCAAAATTTTGTTTCTTTAAATTGTTGTAAATAATTCAGGATACAGGAAATAGGATAACATTACGTTGAATTTCTTCATCTCTATTTGATTACTGCTTTTAGATGTTTTCTCTTCCCCCTCCCATGAATCTTTTATACCCCCCAATATTCCAATTTTGCCCTTGTAGAAAAATTCGGTTCGCGGAAACCGAATTTTTTCTAATGCAAATTCAGAGTAAATTTCGGTTTTTAGAAACCGAAAGTTGTTTTCAAGGCAAAAAAAAACTTCGATTTCTACGAACCGAAGTTTTTTCAAGGGCAAAATTGGAAACTCAGGGAGGATAAAAGATTCACGGGGGTGGGGAGAGAAAACATGCTAATTTTATATGGATGGAAGAAGTACCCAAACCCAATGAACTTTGGGCTCAATTGTACTTTTATCTTATCCATTAATACTAATAGATGTGTTTTTGTTTTAAAAAAAATAAAATATTCCATATTAGCTAAGTCTATTATTTAACGCCTAAATATCTTTTGAATACTTATGATTTAAAATAAGATAATATTAAGATTTAAGATTTAGGATTTGATTAGAATTTTTAGCATTAGTTTGTTATTTATTTTAAAAGATATGATTTTTTTTTATGACAAATTTTAAAAGATATGATTTAAAAATTTGTTTTACTTGTAGTTTTATATATAGAGTATTCTCCGCATAACACTTAATTTATCCATATAAAAATATATTACACCTAAATTCCGTACTACAAAAACAGAAAAACATCAACATGTCCGTCACCACCATTGATTATGGTCTCTCTTGCAAAACCCACAATAAGTACGATGTTTTGTTCCACTCTGATGTCATTCACACAATGGTCACAAATACCCCATCAATGGTTGACAAATGGCTCTCAAGCATCAGCAACAATAATAGCAGCCTCCTTGTTGGCTTGGATGTTGAATGTCTCTTCACCAATCATCGCGCCAATCATCGCGGTGTGTCTTACCCGGCCGCTGTCCTTCAACTTTGCATAGGCAGCGAATGCCTTGTTTTTCAAATCCTACATGCCCCATATGTTCCGGAATCACTTATTGCTTTTTTAGACAACAAAAATCACAAGTTCGTTGGTGTTGGGATCAAAGACGACGTAGACAAACTTGATAGAGATTTCTCTTTGCGCGTTGCAAACTTTGTTGATCTTCGTACCCTTGCCGCTCAGACGTTGGATGATAAAGCAATGAATTCTGCTGGGCTTAAAACATTGGCAAAGCGTGTTCTTGGAAAAGAGATTGAGAAACCAAAGAGAATTACTTTGAGTGACTGGAGTAATTTTCCACTTACTATTAGGCAAGTTCAATATGCATGTGTTGATGCTTTTATCTCGTTTGAGGTTGGAAGGCTTCTTTATTCTTCTACGGTTTGATTGTTTTTAGTTTGGTTTTAGATTTTTAATCCATGGTATTGGATTTTTTTTTTTATAGTTAGAGTTTTTATTTTAATCTGAGATCTTTGACTCTTATTAGGCGCTCCAAAATATTCTCACGGCTTAGGCCATTTAGGTTCTCTTTGAAACTAATTACCAAATCAATCAGCAGCAGGACATCTAAATGAGAGACTCCGAGAAACAAATTTGATTTCTTTAGAGTTATATTGCCATTAGAGTTTCTAATTAATCATGTAATCAATAATATTTTTGCCATATTTACTACGATTTATAGTGAAGAAATGCTTAGTGAGAATGGTCACTTAATCATTAGTACGTGAAGGGGGGTATGTACGGATTAATCGGCTAGCTTGCATCATGCTTAATTTCTACTATAGTGGTTTTTTCTTCTTCTTCAAGTTACTTGGTTTTGTGCTACTTAATCTTCAAATTAATTTTGATTTCCTATTTTATATTTGACATCATGTTGGCCTATTAAATTTGTTTTGCCTGGTAGTCGATTTCACTTGTTCGGTATTTTTTTTTAATGACAAATTGTTAGTTATTAGTATATTACAATGTTAATTATATTAGTTTTTCTCCTTTTCAGAACTTGAACCTTGGACTTCCAACTCCTTTAACCCTTAGCTCAACTAACTTCACTTGTTCGGTATTGATTGATCGACTTTCCTAAACTTGCCCAAGTGCTAACCTAAAAATGTGTCAAACTTCAGTTAGCTTCTTGGCTTGTTGACCTCATAGTTACTCCTTTCCACTAGTTTTGTAATACCTATTTTTTAATTAATTTCGGTCAAAAAGGAAATTCTTCAATTAATTATCTGATACTCCAAAAGAATTTTGAATTCCTATAGTAATTTCAAATTGTACCTGGTAACAATTCGAAACTAGGGACAATTCTCCCCAAGAATTTTGAATTCTTGTAGCAATTTCAAATTGTATAGTAATGATTCAAAGAGGTTCATCTAATCTTGGTCCAATGGAATCACAATGACAAAAACTTAAATTTCATATTTTTGCAATGTTTGTGCCATCTTTCTCAAGTTCCCTAATTGTAAGCTAAATGAAGTAGTAAATGTGGATAATAAAATATATGTTAAGAATATGGTGAACAACATCGTTTTCATGGTTAATGAAATAGTGAATTTTTTTAGATATCCAAAATAATTACATATGAGTGAAACGCAAACGGGCAACAAGCTATGCCAGAATTGACCCCCAAATCAGATTAAAATGATGATAAAAGCCAACAAAAATGGGAAAAACCAATTCTTTTGAAAACTACACTTGTAAATCTAGAAGAGACAAAATTGACGACAACAACAACAACAACAACAACAACAACAACAACAAAAAAAGCACTATTCACCTAAAAAAAACTTTTAATCAAAAACAAAAACATCATAACTGAAATCTCCAATTTTCTTGGAAGAATACCTTTTCCTTCACCATCTGATAACCATGTGTCAATTTTCTTGTGGAATAATATATAACACAAATCTTTCAATAAATCCCCCAATTTTTTAGGAAGAACAATACCTTTTCCTTCTCCCTCACATACCCATGTGTCAATTCATAGCTGAAACCCCTATCTTTTCTTTTACAATTTTTTTTATTTTTACTACTTTTTTTTGTTCATTATTACAAGTTTTCTTTTTGAACAATTCTTCCCTTATACCCGCTAACATTTCCCAATAATTAAGGGATTTTGTAACAATGTCTGCTTTTTAAGTGATGCAAACAAACTTAAGAAATCACTTCTAAAACTCAATCCATTGTTAGATTTATCATTTCACTCTTCTCTATGGATACTAATTCCCTACGTCATTTGATTTGCTTAGCTCCAATCAAAGATGTTACAATAACAATTTTAGTAGATGAAGTGAGAAACAAAGTTCTATTTGTTCAAGCAGGTAAAGATTTTATTGATGGGTTGCTAAGTTTCTTAACTTTGCCATTAGGCACCATTGCAAGACTTATAGGTAAAGATTATAAGTTTGGAAGCATAAGCTCTTTGTATGAAAGTGTGACCGATCTTGATGAAGAGAATTTCAGGTCACCCTTACAAAAAGAACTATTGGTTCGACCGGTTAACTCGATGGAACGATATTGCCAACATTTTAAACTCAATATTGATGACACAGAGAAATTGAGGTCTTTTAAGTGTGGTGATAAAGAATGCACTAGACCTAAGAAACGAACATGCAACTGCATTAAAATTATGAGAGATGAGTTATGTAAAGTTAATTTTATTACTAAAAGAGGTTTTGTTCCGAAGACCGCAACTTTTACTGTTTCGGATGATTTGAATGTGAAGCCTGATAATTCTAAAAGTTGTATTTCTCTACCTAAGTATCTTGGATGTGGTGACATTAATACTATCAAGATCGTAACTGTGGAGGTCACTCGTAAGGAGGTATCTATCTAGAAAATTCCGAATACTCTTATATATATACGCATCTTATATATGCTATGATTGTGAATCTAAATATCATTTGTATAGAGTAATTCTAATATGAATAATGTTGTACATTGCTTATTTTTGTAGATACTAGAACTTGTGCTGAGCGCCTTATTGTCCTCAAAACCTTTAACAGACGTATTCTTGTCGAATATACTGGAAATTCAGTATGCAAAACGCGCCAATGTATTGGATTTACGTGATGATAACATTGGAGCACGCCTCGTAAGGAACACAATAGAAGTAAAAGCAACGGTGAGAAAATACGATAACAAAATATTGTATGTTTTGGGTGAAGAGGACTTTGCGGACTTGTTACTATCGTTTTTGACATTCCCTTTGGGAGCAGTTGAGAACTTGTTAAATGGAAATTCTGGCCTTGACAACATAGATAATCTATTTAAGAGCATGGTTGATTTGGATCCTCAAAGGTATTTCAATTGCAAAGCAGATTTATTGTCTAAGCAAGTTAAATATAATTTTGGTGGAAAAAATTACATCAAGAATCCTTCAACATATATGGTAACAGATGAATTAGTCATCACACCAGGTTCCTCCATCTCCTCCTTTTCCTTTCTGAGTGAAAGAAAAATTCGTCTCTCTAATTTGGAAGAAAGAGTTATCAGCATTGGCAATAGAGAGGTAAATTTTGTTCTTGTCTATTTAATTTCTTTTATTTTGATAATCAGCTTTTGAAACTTATGAAAATAAGCCGAAAACTTATGAATAATCAGTGCTATAGAAACTTATGAAAATAAGCCGAAAACTCATGAAAATTGTTTTTGCATATATGTTATAAGTTATTTTCATAAACTATCTTAAAGAACCGAAAAAAGCATATGAAAAATGTAATAAACTGTTTTTATAAGTTCTTTTTATAAGTTCTTGAATTAGATCTTATTCATATATTAGTCACTATAGAGATTTTTTATAATGCAATCAATTATATGAAATGTCTAAAATCATACGTATGAAATGTTTTCTTTTGTATGTTACATTTAATTTAATTACTTTTTTCTTGGAATTGCAGGCTCTTTGCCTTTTGAAAGCTTCTTTAATCTCAAAATCAGCTCTCACAGATGGTCTTGGTCCATTCCTTGCAAACAAGGACACGAAAGTCTCAAACTAATGCCCTTTATGATTGAGACAATCGAATAAAGCTAAATCTTTGCGATTTTGCTGACTCTCAATTTTGTTGCTGATTATGAATTTTGCATGTTTAATGTCAAGACATTGCAATAATTTGCTTGTGTGTCTTATGCCAGTGATAGTTTAGTCGTATTTTTGTCCTATTTTGTTTCGAAGCTAGTCAGTTATGTATCACTCTTGACTCGAATCATCTTTCGTCCTCAAGTTTGTCTCCTGAGCTTCCTCCATCGAGATCTCGGAGTTTGGAGTGGTGCCACTGCCACCCTTCTCATAAACATTCGGAATGGTTCCTCTGGTGATCCTCCCCTTCTCTCACATGTAGAGCGTGGAAGATGGTTAGGCCAAAGAGTAATTTTGATCGATTTGTTTTTCAGATTTTTAGTTTTTGATCTTGTCGAGTATTTTTCGTACTTTTTCTTTAGGTAGATTAGTATTTGGTCAAGCAGTTGTCCTCTTTTCTGGTTTTGTAGATTTGCAGTTTCTGTAGATCTTTATTTTTGTTATCAATGAATATTAGTTTTAGATTTTTCCCAAATTATTCTATTATCTCCTTGTAATTTTTTAGCAGTATTTTATTGTTTTCAATTATCAATCAAGATGGTTGGTGGTGACTCTTGTGAAAGGAACAGCCAAAACAATTACGGTAAAATGAGTTCAATGTTATTGAATTTCAACGCCTTAAAAAAGGGATGCGTATGCAAGATGAAGAAGATGCTCTTGATGTTTTGTTGAATTCATCTTACCAAATTAGGCTGAAACCACTGACGCCAGAACTGATCCCGAACCACTTGATGTCATTGAACTTCACATTTGAAGATGCTTAGGCGTTTGTTTCACAATAATAAAACTTGGCTGATTCCAAAAATAAATTTTTAAAAAATATAATGACAACAACCTAATTTTAGATTCCTTACGGTATTATTTATAAACAAAAGACAATTTTTTTTTTGCATTTTTTTTTCAACATTAATATCCGGCAGTTGGACCGCGTAATTTAGTTCGGAAATTAATTCTGGAATCAACGGTTTCAGCCCTGCCGGTCAAAGTTGCAAATCGCACAATGATATAAATTTTATTAATGTATAATTTGAATAGTCTTATCTATATTTAGCTGTTAAGATACAAATTAAATTAATCAGGATCTCATGCTGACACACATCGTAAAGTCAATTTAGATCAGGATCTTAAAGGTAAAAAACTCAACAAAAATTTCATTCGAGTCAGAGATACTAAGTCCTAATTAAGTTTCTGAAGACCAACTGAGTTTAGAAAATAGTTGGATAGAATTGAATGCTTAGTTGAAAGATAATAGTAGCAAATAGTGTGAGGACTTAGAGCAATAATAGATTGAATTGCTCTTCACTTGGATACATAGGTTGTATGAGAGACAAGAGGCAACACATTAGTATAGTTACATTAGTTGCAGGAGGAGACATATAGTGTGTTGAAGCCCTCAATGTTATGTGATTGAGGGCTCAAACGTTTGAATACAATTGTACATAGTTTACCTATTTATAGGTATGAGTGGTATATTCTAGATGCTATACATTCTAGAATTTTCATGACATTTTCCTAATACATATATGGTATTGATTTATTCGATGATCAACTTCTAAAGTGTTCTAGTTCTAGAAATTAAATTCTAGGCATGTGCATCAATGCTAAGTTATTCTCTAAAATTATAGGTATGAGTGGTATCTAAAAATGTGCATCATATTTCAACAAGATTCATGCACACTGTCGAAACTCGATCCATCACATCCTTCTTTTCCAAAAATAATTCATGGCATCAACAGAGAATCAAACAAATATAATAAAAGATTCGAGATCAATTTCAAATCCAATAATATAGAAAAGTAAAGAAAGAAAGAAATATCTTAAGAAGTTTTAACTACTTCACTCCAAAACGATAATTTTTTTTTGCCAAATCCTTAATAACTTAAGTTCTTATTACTTCACTCCAAAATCCAGAAATATTAAACTAAACAGCACTGGAAAATTACCAAGACATTACCGCACCACGACACACAGAAATCATTGAAATCAAACCAGGTTAGTATAGAGACGACGACCAATCTCGAAGGCAGCATAAGCATCAAGAGTTGCAGACTTAACCTGATCATCACTAAGCCAAGGAATGTCCCACCTACTCATCACAACACTCAGCGGTTTCTCAACAACCTTCCCAAGAACACGTTCCGCCAACATTTTAAATCCAGTACTCCTCAATATCTCTCGGTCATGAATCGCAAATCAACAAAATTTGCTACATGGAGACCGTAATCTGATCGAAGCTTTTCAATGCCAGCTTTGATTCCAACACCGACGAATCTGATTTTAGGATTTGCAAGGTAGATAGAGAGGGAGGGGCAAACATAGGGGGCTTGGATGACCTGGTAAACGAGGCAGATGTTGTTGATGCAGAGATGGATAGTGGCAGGTTTGTTTGGAGCCCATTCAATATGGAGGCCAATGACAGGGAAAGAGACGGTGAGGAGTCGGGTATCGACAAACCAGCAATCGACGTGTGGTCAGGGGAAAAGGTGACTAGGGTTTGGACTGTGTGGTTTGAATCAAAAGTGATGTTGTAGAGTTTGTGAGTGTCCAAACCAAGATTAAGTTCGAAGAGGTTGATAAGGTAGGGTGTTGGCCTGTTGGGGGGTTGGTTCTCATGTTGATGGGTGGGGCGTTAGGGTCAGCCAGGAAAAGTGTCATTTTGAAATTAGTCTTTTACTAGTGAAGAAGAAGACTACTATGAGATAGAGAAGTGTATTTTGAAAGCTGGTTATAAAGAGTGTGATACATGGGAAAAAGAAAGAATGTAGTGGGACTCGGAAGGGTCTATATACGCGTACCGAGGGACAAGTAAATTAACTCAGCTGAACGTTTCAATGCAAAAAAAAATTAACTCAGCTGAACGTTAGAATTTCTTCTTTTTTGAAGCGAAAAAAAAAAATTATATGCACCGTCGGTATAAAGTTATTTTACACATGCATCCAATAATATACTGACACATCATGTATGGTATTTAAAAATACATGATGTCATGTGTCACATTCATTAAATGATGTGACAACACATTATTGGATATATTTGACATTAATTTATGGTAGATTGAACATTAATTTACGTGTAACAATTTTGGTTATGCGGCCGAAACAATTGAGTTCCACAGAATTGATTTTTTTTCCCACCGTTAATATTTGACCCTCTAGACCACTTAATGTGATTCGAGGGCAGTGTTGTCATCAAGTATTTTAGTCCCCTCCGGGTCGTGGTTGTGAGGAATCGAATCGTGGTCCTCTCAACTAAGTTCAGCGCCAATCATCAAAGGATAAACTAACGATTGGTTGACATAATTAATTTTAATTAAAAGTAAGTTGAACTAAAATGGGTTTATATTTGGATATATTTACTAAAAGTGATTCTCACCAATCAATTTATGTTGGTTGGATAAGTTGGATCAAAATTGCTTTTTTTTTTTGAAAATAAAAATTGCTTTTCTTTTGTTAACTAGCTTATTGGCTATAAATTTAACCTTAAATCTGAATAAATGGGGTGTCCGAGTATAGGTGGAATAGGCTAGGCCGAGTTAGGCTTTGCCAAGCCTGACCTATGGCCTATCGTAGGCATATCTTTTAGGCCCGAGTCTGACCTTTTGACCGCCTAATGTGGCTTGTTATCATGTTTAAAAACTTGTTTCACATGATGATATTTAAATAAAAAATTATGTTTATTTTTAAATATATTTGTGAACTAATAAATCAATGTCCTTTTGATATTTAACATGATATTTTAGAGAATTTAACTATATATGTCATCATATTTCAATTCTAGTTATTGCAATTCTAGTTTATAATCATATATTTATTTATGTGAAAAACTAATGTAGATTAATAAACATAAACTGCCAAAAAATTTAATAAATTCATAATTTTATCAAAGTAAAATTTTTAATATATAAATAATAATAGTAGCAAAAATATTATTCATATTAACTTAAATAGGTCGGCCACTAAAAGGTTTTTTTAATGGCCTGCAGCCTGACTTATTTAACTAAATAGGCTTATGAGAAAGCCTAGGCCTGATCTATTTAAAGAAATAAGCTAGCCTATCTGAATTTATGTACGCTAGGTCATATGCCCCTGTAGACCGTCCTGGTCTATTCCCACCTCTATGTCCAGGGTTTGAACCCCTGCTCTTGCACATACAATGTGATGTCCCTACTTTTGAATGTGTAATTATCAAAAATGGGTATCAAATGTATTTAAAATAAATAAATATAACAACTCAATAAAAAGATTTTTGGGATTCTTATTTTATTCTTTTGCAAACTAACATTTTGGTACCTAAAATAATATCTGAGCGCGCTCTCAGCCGGCCCTAATTTTCTTTTCTTCAAGTCTCCTTTTTCTTCTTCCTTGAGTGGTGAGGAGGTGGTTTTAGGCCTTTTTTGGCCTAAAATCACCCCTCTGCATTTTATTTTCCTCCCTTTTGCAAACTATTTTTTAAGTCAATCCAAGAATTCTTACCCAAACATAATAAGATTATGATCATTGTATGTTAGGAAAAGGTATTTTAAGAATCAAATTTGATTATTGTGAAACAAACGCCTCCCTAGAGCATCTTCAAGTGTGAACTCAATTGAAGTTGCTTAACCAGTTTTAATGGGTTCTTCCTAGACACATTAATTTTAAGAACTTTTCACAATTTTTCACTCCATCAGCTTACTGCACGTTCAAGTTTCAACTCTATCCCCTTCCTCAATTAATCATGCACTTTTAACTTCAAGCAACTACTTAGAGCGCATTTAGATAAGAATAAGATAAGCAATTGTGTATTAGTTACTTCTACAGTCAAAGACAAGATATGGTCAAACTATTATCATAACCTATACTAGAGTTTATGAAAATAACTCAAAATAACTTATGAGATGTTTTTTAACATCTCCCAAACAACCCGTGTTTAGGGATGGCAACGGGCGCCCATGGGTGCGGGTTTCACACTTACCAAACCCACACCCGAAATCATCACCCAAACCCAAACCCAAACCCAAAGGTTGTTCGGGTGGCAAAACAACACCCACGCCCACACCCATCGGGTTCGGGTTTTTTCCACCCAAACCCAAACCCGCAACACATTTGAAAATAATTTGCAAATTTAAGAAATTAAATTCCAACATAGACTTTGAATTAAATTACAACTAAAATTAAGGTCTTCCAAGGAAATTCAAACATAGACTTTCAAGAAATTACAAGATAGACTTTCAAGAAATTAAATTACAACTAAAATTTAAGGTCTTCCAAGGAAATTGAGGGAGACTATGGGGGTAATTAGGTAATTATAAAATATTTCGGGTGGGTGTATGAGTTTCGGGTGTGGGTTTGACTGATACCAAACCCACACCCATATTATCGGGTGTCACCCGAACCCAAACCCAAACCCAGTCAAATCGGGTTTCGCCCGTTGACTTGGGTTTGGGTTCGGGTGGGTCTATCGGGTTTGGGTTTTTTTGCCATCCCTACCCGTGTTAAGTGCTACCATTAAATAAGTTCATATAAGTTGTCCACAAGTCAATCCAAACATATTATTGCAAAGAAGCACGGAAACCGGACACGACACGGACCCTGACACTGATAATAATCTAAGAAAATGACACAATTTAATGTAATTATAAGTGTCTGTGTCCAACACTAGCCTAATCCGAGGAGTGTCTGTGCTTCAGATTAATGAGAAACTTCCATTTATGTGACAGCCACAGATACTAACACTAATACTAAAATCAGTTTAGTCCTAAGTTTTGAAGCCATAAAACAATGGAGCAATTGTCAAATGAAAACTCTTAAATTCACATCAAAATTTTCGATTCCTTCCTGCTAAAATATCATTCCTCTTTCATTATTTACGTAATAATCAGCATATAAGTCAGATTCTGCCACAATTGTAACTCAATCCATCACACCCACAGAGAATCCAACACACAAAATCACAGATTCAAAAGAAAAACATACAGAAATGATATTAAATCCTTCAAATCTGAAGTTTTAATTACTTCAATCCAAAATCCAGAAATAATAACTGTCATTAACACATATACACAAAAATTCCCCAAATACTACAACACTGAAAAATCACAGAATAAAACAAAACAAAACCAAACACACTACACACATAAATCACTGAAATCAATTCTGATTCTGAATAGAATATAAACGACGACCAATCTCAAACGAAACAAAAGCATCAACGGTAGCATACTTAACCTGATCAGCATAAAGCCAAGGATTATCCCATCTACTCATCGAAACCTTCTTTGGTTTCTGAACACTTTTCCCAATCACACGTACCGCCAACGATTTAATCCCAGTCCTCAACATTTCTTGATCATTCAACACATCAGCAGCAAGGTTCCTCAAATCAACAAAATTCGCAACACTAATATTATAATCTTCTAGAAGCTTCTCAATATCTTCTTTAATTCCAACTCCAACGAATCTGTTATTAGGGTTAGCAAGGAACGTTAATAGGGAAGTAGGAACGAAAGGGGAATGGATGATTTGGAAAACGAGGCAGCGGTTGTTGATACAGAGTTGGAGGACGGCGGTTTTGTTTGATTGGCCGCGTTGGAAGTTAGGACGCCATTCGATGTCGAGACCGACGAGGAGAGGGAAGGGATGGAGACGGTGGGTTTCGAGGAACCAGGCGTCGACTATGGAAGGGGTGGAGGTTAGGAGGGTTTGGATCGTGAAGATGGAGTCGAAGGTGATGTCGTAGAGGTTGTGAGTGGAGGATGGGAGAGAGTGGTCGAGGATTGTGATGGTGATGGATTGTGGTGGTGGTGGTGTGGGGTTGGGGTTGGGGTTGGGATTGCCGTTACGGTCTCTGATGATTGTTGACATTGTGAATTAATACTTCTATAGTTTAGTGATGAAGAGAAGAGTGGGTATGGTGAAAGAACACAATGACGAAATATGAAGGAAACGCGTTAACAAAAACACTGTGCGAAAGGGAAAGTTGAGCAGTGCAGTACTATGAAGAATTGTTATATTATACCAATAATACTCTGAAGTGTTTTTTTTGTTTCACCCTCTAGTTCCTAAAGGAATGGTCCCTAGTAGTTTAAAGTTCGGACGAATTCTGATATTAAGTGATTTCAGTTCCCTCTCAAATATAGTTGCGGGAATCGAACCGTGATTCTTCCTACCAAGTTCAGCGTCAATCACCACTGAACCAACTAACATTTGGTCTGAAGTGTTTATTCTCGTATATGATTCATAATTTTATATAGCTTTAGAGCTACATTAAAATAAATCTTGTTTTTTAAATAATAAATACTCCCTCCATGTTTTTTAAGAGTTCTGTAATAGTAACACTAAGTCCACAAATTCTAGCTCAACCGGTAAAAATGTCGAAATTGTTAGTGTCGGACTTCAGGATCGGAGTTCGAACACAGGTCACTTCACTTTGTGTGTGAGTTATCAATGGCTTTGTCATTTCATCTATCAACTGGAAAAAAAATGGTAACAATAAATTAAGAAAATATATTTTTGCAACTTATCTTCGTATTATACCATAATTTTAATTCACCAATAAATTCTTATTTTTTGCAAACACTTTCTCCTTCTAATAAATTTAATATATTATGTAAAAACAAAAAAAAAATGTAATATGTTATGTACAAAACAATTTTTTAAAAAAAAACAACTTTAGTTTTCCAAATATATAGGATTAATTAATTTTATTAAAAATATAAGAGTAATTGACAAAGGGTATAATTGACGAATCGTACCCTTAAAATACAAAAGCGACAGTTAAATAAGAACGTTAAATCTGACATTAAAAAACACTTAAAAAAACAGAGGGATATAAATTATAAATATGTCTTTAAAATTGGAGCTGAGAATTGAACTCAGGATCTCTTGCATACTACCGAAACCCCTCATCACTAAACCAAACCTAATGGCTTTATAAATCTTAAATTTTAATAATATTTTATTTTAAATATAAATCTAATTTATATTTAACTATAAATTTTTGAAAAATATTTAGACTTTTTTTTACCTAAAATAAATGATATTCATTCATTTAAATTGATAGAGTACATCGATGCAATACAAATTAAAAGTCGCTAAAAACAAAAAGGATAAATCTGCGAACAAACTCACAGTATTCATGTTAATTAATAGCATAAAACGAAAAATTGCATATGACTTCAAATTTAAATATGACTATATTGGAGTGTCCGAAATATTCATGCCTCAAGATCTATAGCATTGATGAGACCAAAGTCGACATTGATTGAATCTGCACTACATCGAAATTTATCCTTCAACCTGAAACAAAAAACACTGCACAAAGACGGAACAAAACAATACACCGCACAAAGACGGGACAACAAAATACATTGTAGAAGGCAAATCAAAACAAATAAATATGTGAAAACCACTTATTTAAATGAAAAGAAAATAAAAAACAACTTAGAGGGGTGATTTTGGGTCAAAAATTGACCCAAAAACCACCCTTCTTTGGTGGATGAAGAAAATAATAAATTAGGGTTTAGAGAAGCAGGAGGCGGCTGAGAAGATTTAGACATATTATTCTCAATACTAAATCGAAAGTTGAGTAGTACTCATTGATTTTTATTGTTGACCGTCGGTGGTAATTGATTTTGGTTTTTATTTTTCTTGTTGACAATGACTTAAAAACAAGTTTAGTACTACTTTTTTTTATACTAATCTTTGTTAAGGATGATGGGTGCTATCAATTTTATTTTATTTTTTTAATGAAGGATGGGTGCTACTGCTAGGGATGTCAATGGGTAGTGGGTATGCACTTTGATTTTCACAGAAGACAAAAACTCTATCATACAGAGTGATAGAGAAGATCGTGAGATACAGTGTCGGACC
Source organism: Trifolium pratense (assembly GCF_020283565.1). Lineage (NCBI taxonomy): Eukaryota > Viridiplantae > Streptophyta > Magnoliopsida > Fabales > Fabaceae > Trifolium > Trifolium pratense. The sequence goes on along the minus strand of NC_060064.1, from coordinate 25,671,282 downwards.
GCCTACTATATAAGAGGAGGTGCCCGAACAGTTACAGGAAGCATGCTCACGATCAACAATGTTGAAGAAATGTCATTCCCAAGAAAGCTCAACGAATACTTCCTCCTACGAAAAAGGATTACGAAGTTCTCATCAAAATAGGATGAATAGATAGAGTAAAGAAAGTAAGTAGCTAGTTAACTTTCAACAGTCAGATTGTGTACGATTAAGTATTCATAAACGTCTATATTTGAATCTCCTATAAAAGAGGAACTCTCGGTAACGTTAGACTAAGTGCAATGGTGGGTGTTTAAAACACCCTCCACATCATCTTCTCTCTCTTCCACATAATACCTCAACACCTCATTCAACTTTTACCACTCCAATAGTTTTTGTTTTAAACACTCTACCCCACCACTTTATCTACCCCACCACTTTTTATTTCATATTCTTATTTAAATTTATATTTATGTTTTTATCATTTTACATAAAATTATAATTATCGATTAATATTAAATTATAATTATACGATAAAAATAATCGATTAAAATTAATTATCAATTATAATTAATTAAACTCCCGGTTACAATTATAATAAAAACACATAAATAACGTAATTATTACAATGCGAATAATTTAAAATACAATACAACACACAAATAACGTAATTATTACGATACAAATCTTCTTAATCACGCAACATTCCAAACTTATTCCATATGTGCTTCACTAGATCTGCTTGCAATTGATGATGAACATTTGCATCATGGAACTCCGATCTAGCACGCACATGATCCGCAAAAGCGGGTAACACCTCGGTCGAGTGTGGTTGCGGTGTACTAGATTCACTTCCCTCACCTTGATCAAAATCGGCCCAACGTTGAATATATGAATCTCGTTCATCCTCAACAATCATATTGTGTAATATGATGCATGTCCTCATGATGAGACCCAAATCTTCTATGTCCCACAAGCGAGCTGGTTCACGGATGATTTTGAATCGAGCTTGAAGCACTCCAAATGCACGTTCAATGTCCTTTCGACATCCTTCCTGATATTTTGCAAATAACTTATCTGGTTCACTTCGAGGAAGTCTAATCGATTTGACGAATGTTGGATAAGAAGGGTAGATACCATCAGCTAGATAGTATGTCATATCAAAAAAGACAATTAACTTCAAATTAAACACTAATAGAAAGGTAATAATGAGATTAAGATGATGAAAAATATGATTTTTTTTTCTGTGTCCAAATGAAATGAACCAAGTCTCTATTTATAGAGAAAAAAAAATCATGAATTTTGATATAAAAATAAAAAAATAAAAAATTAATTTGGACCGAAATAATTGAGTTTAAAGTATTAAATGGATAAAAATCCAACCGAACCAATCAGGAGACGCCACGTGGCGCCCCTTATCCAAAGCTGCCTTCTCTCTCTTTCCATTCTGCGCGCCACTCTCCCTTGTCGCGCGTGCATGCCACGCGCCTGAAGAAGACCAAATTGCAACGGGACGCGTGTCCCTGTGTGGGCCATTCTGCAGGCATTAAACTCTGTTGGAGGGTTTAATCTCCTCTCTCCTCCAACTCAATTTCAACACCTGTTTAAACACCCATTGTAGTGGTTTTGCATGTTTAAAACACCCCCTCTCAACACCCATTGCAGCTAGTCTTAAAGACTTGTAAGCCAATACCTCAAACAATCTACCAAATCCATTAGCTTGTCATTGTACAAAATACTTGCATAGATTTTTTACAAACTTGTATCTACCAAATCCATTAGAAACTTCCACTTTATACTTTCAATATTACAATTTACAAAGGAAACACTTGTTTTGATAGAGTAGCCATTGGATTTTTTATTTAGGGATTAGTCTGGAGGGATCAATTACTTAATTATTGTCTAGATCAATTACTTAATTATTGTCTAGAAGATTTCTTTAGAGACATAGTAGGTTTGTCAAACCAACATAGTGTGGCACAAGTGGTAGGTATTTGAGCCATTAACCATTTGATCATGGATTCGATTCTGGCCATCTGCGAAAAAATATTTGTTGGGACATTGTTGGATGTAAATTTGGTATTTATCAATTAAATATAATTGGTGGGTCCAATATTTATTTGGAGGTGATATTGTCAAAATGAAACTTTCAAAAGTGGCGTCGAAAGCCAGCTAGGTCGAAGCCAAAGAGCGCTTCGAAAGATATGGATAATGCGTCCAATTTTGGTTCTGCCAGGAAGCTATCGAAAGCGCGAAATCGAACCGATGGAGAGCTGGGCCAAGCCCAAAGAAGGAACAACGAACGGCCCAAAAGGCCTTGGCGCGCGCTGAAGGAATGAAAGATGAAAGTGGAAAACGTGGTCGACGTGGCAAATGGAGGAGCGTCCAGATGATCGAAGAACAGTTACCACTTAGTAGTAGTATTTATAGTAGTTTTTCATTCTGAACAAGGGTCACAAAATTTATACAAACATTCTCTCTAAAAATTCTAAGTACTCAGCGATCGAACGAACGGAATTCGAAGGAGAAATGTATGTTTTGTGAACCATCTTTATTTGTAATTGTTTTTCATTCAATGCAATGCAATTTGTTTTCCAGTAATTTTTTCTAAGTCTGAATCCAGATACTTGCTTGAGAAACTGCTGCTTCGAGGCGATTCGAATTAGTTTCTCTTGTATGCTTTAAAATATTTTAATTCCTAAGTGTTCGTTTCCTTATTCAAATGAACCTTCAAACCGTTTTCTTGAAACGAACAAACACAAAATTGTCCTGAGATTTACTAGTTGATCTCGCGAGTTTAAATACTTAAACTAGCGGTTGTTTACCAAATTCCAACGTAAACAAATTGGCACGCCCAGTGGGACTGGTTTTGTGTTTGTTAAAGTTGTGTTTATTTTTATATTGTGGAATAAAAAACTTGTTACTTGCATATAACCCATGATAAGTTAGGTTATGGTTAAAACTACTCAGAGATCTAATCCTAGTAAAACTCCAAGTTCTAGTGCGATGAGTAGCGAAGCAAGTTTGAGTGGTGGAGTCGATCCACCTCCACAAAGTTTGGTAACATCTGAGTTAGTGAATGTTCCAATATTCTCCAGTCCAACCATTTCGACTGTGCATGATGTTATTCCAACTTTGCCAATTCCAACTATGGCAATTCCGTCCGTAACTGCCGGTTTTGGACGTTCGAAACCACCATCAGGTCAGGGTTTTATGTATGGGCCTCCCCCTACACTTGGTTTAGGGATGCCAAGTTTCGAATCTGATAGGTATACTTCGTCAAGGGTAACTCCTACACCCTTAACGACTGCATCTGTGTTGTCTTTGAGACAACAAATGGATGAGAGCAACCATGAAATGGTTAATCTCTTAACACAACAAATGGGTACTGTGTTTAATCCATTAATTCAGAATACCAACGAGAGTTATCAAATGTTGGCTTTTCAAATGAGTCGAATTGCAGATTTTTTTGGGACACCCCCACCACCTCCTAGAGTAAATCCCATTACTCCACAAGTAATACTACCTGCAATGTCTTCGACTCCAGTGCAGCAAAGGCCAACCTATGTGGCTACTGAAACAGTTCCTAACCCAACACCTACACCAGTTGTACAAGAGGAAACCTATTATCCTCACGAGGTTAATCAAATGCCTCAATTAGTAAATCAAAACCCTCCTGTTATGAACCCAAATCCACAAGTGGTACATCAGAACCCTCCAGTGGTAATGGTTAGGAGGAACCAGGATCCTGACGAGGTAGTGCGAGAGGTGCAAAACAATAATTTGCTTGGCCAACACAATTTGGCTAACATGGTCGAAACGATTTTGGCCCAAAACGGCCTAAACACGGGTTGTCGAAGGCCAAACTTTGTCTCTGCCTTCACTGAATATGTGCTGCAAACCGAGTTACCAAGAGGTTGGAAAGTCCCAAAATATACTAAGTTTGCCGGGGACACTAATGAGTCAACCGTAGAACATATTGCCAGGTATCTAGCTGAGTCTGGGAATTTGGCGAATAATGAAAATTTGCGAATGAAGTATTTTCCTAATTCGCTTACCAAGAATGCATTTACTTGGTTTACAACTTTGCCTCCCAATTCGATCAATAGTTGGGCCCAATTGGAAAGGATTTTCCACGAGCAATTTTATATGGGCCAAACCAAGATAAGTCTGAAAGAGTTAGCCAGCGTAAAAAGGAAAAACCAAGAGTCAATTGATGACTATTTAAATAGGTTTCGTTTGCTGAAATCCAGGTGCTTTACTCAAGTGCCTGAACACGAGCTAGTGGAAATGGCTGCTGGTGGGTTAGATTATTCAATTCGAAAGAAATTGGATACCCAATACCTTCGAGACATGTCACAGTTGGCTGACAGAGTGAGACAAATCGAAAGGTTAAAAGCTGAAAAAGTTAGAAATTCTAAGTTTCAGAAAAAGAAAGAAATAGGTTTTGTTGATTCCTATGATAATGAAATTGATTATGAAATGAGTGATGAATACTTAGATTTCGATGATAGTGATATTAATGTGGCTGAATTAAAGCCTGGGCCTCCTTACACTTGCAAATTGTTGAGGCCGTCGAATGGAAAAAATCCTATCGAACCAAAAAATGATAAGTTTGTTACAAAGACTTATACTTTCGACATTACTAAATGTGATGAGATTTTTGATTTATTGGTGACTGACGGCCAAATTATTGTGCCAAAAGATATGAAAATACCACCAATAGAACAAAGAAAGAAAAGAGGTTATTGTAAGTTTCATAATTATTTGGGACATAAAACTTATCAATGTGTTGTTTTCAGGGATTTGGTGCAAAAAGCGCTGAATGAAGGAAGGCTGAAGTATGCTGATAAGGCAAAGCCTCCAATGAAGGTAGATTCAGATCCCTTGCCACCTGCAGACGCTACCTATGTCGAAGTCTATGACTGCAACATGGTTGAAGTGATAGACGCTGCTGCTCCAATCAAGGCTGTGCCTGAAGAGGAGTATGAAAAGAGGGTACGTGAGGTGTACCCCAATGCTGAGGAAGAATTGGTGGACTTCCTAAATAGGTGCAAGCTGAAGAATGCTGAAGTGATGCTTTGCCCTAGATGCAGTGCTGTGTGTGACAAAGAGGCTACTGCAGGCCTTCAAAGTGTTGTACCTTATGCTGAAAACAAGAGAAAATGGCCAAAATCTAGGCCAAATCAAAAAGCTTGGCCCTACAAAGGGGCCAACTGGGGAAAGCCTATTACCAAAGGCCTTTCGATCCATCAGAGGCTAGGCCCCCAAAACACTTTCAAACCATCTGGGAGAGCACCTGTTAACCAATGGGTGAGTGGACAGTACGTCACTTTTAATCGAAGGATGATGGAAAATGGAAGCTCTAGCAATGTTAATGTGAACATTGTATCTGAACCCAAGGGTTCAAAAGTGGTAGCTGGGAAGGAAACAGTGAATGCTGCCACTGAAGTCAACAAATACTCTTATAGGAATAACTATAAGGGAAAAAATCCTATGACCCGCACTCAGTGGCGAAGGTTCCAGAGGAAACAAAAGTTGACAACAAAAGAGGCTGAGGCTGGGGGCAAGGCTGTAGCAACCCAGAAGGCTGAAAAGGTTGAAATGGCCAAGAGGCCAGTAAAGGAGAGGCTCTCCATAATATTGGAAGAGCCCATAGCTGAAAATGCCCAAGGAGGGGCAGAAGATGAGGATGACATGGAGGATGATGATCTCCTGGATGAGGGGTCTGATTTTGATGTCATGGTCAATGTGGTGTCCATTCTGCCACTGGAATATGATGTGCCTACTGAAGTCAATGAGCTGGAAGAGGACTTCGAAGCCCTTAATTTGGCTGATCATAAGCCAATGTGTTATTATGTTATGCAAAATGGTTGTGTCGAAGAGCAAAAAGCTGTCTTCGAGAAGCCAGATCTGGGAATGCAGAACCACTTGAAGGCTTTGTTCATTAGGGCAAAAGTCAATAATGTGGGAATCAACAAAGTCTTAGTGGATGGAGGAGCTGTGGTGAATATCATGCCTCACTTCATGTTGAAGAAATTAGGTCTCTATGACACAGACCTTCATTCCCACAATGTGGTGTTGGCCAACTATGAAGGAAAAACTGGTCATTCCCTGGGGGCAGTGCAGTTGGAAGTTTGTGTTGGTAGTACAGTTCGAAAGACCTTGTTTATGGTCATAGCTGCCAAACCTAATTACAATTTGTTATTAGGTAGAGAATGGATACATGGTGTTGGAGCTGTTCCCTCAACCATGCACCAAAGATTAATCATCTGGAGAGAAGATGGTTTAGTCGAGAACGTAGAAGCAGATCAGAGTGCATATGTTTCAGAGACAGGCACTGTGACTTTACAGAATTTCGACAAAAACCTGGCCTCGATTGCTCCTTGTGGTGAGCAAGATGCTGCCTTCGATCCAAATGAAGTGGTATCGAAAAATGTATACCACTCAGTTAAGTTACATCCAACCCATGGTTTTTGTTGGGAGAGGGAAGACATAGAGAAACCCTTGTGTGAGGATGCATACCCACCAGTGTCTGGATGGGTCAACCATGATGAGTTTGATGATTGAGTCCCCAGCATGGGATCGAATTACGGCTTACGCAGCCGAGAATAGAATCAAAATGGCTCTTGAGGCCATTAATGTTCAAGAAAATATGGCTGTCGAAGCCAATGATGACTTAAGGAACGAACTGGCCTTGGAGGCTAGTGAAGTAAATGATGGGAAAAAGCAAAGGTTAGATTGCATCTATGATGATGAGCCTTTGGGTTTTGAGAAAGATCCACATAGTTCGATTCAGAGAATGCAAGCCCAAGACCCTTTGCAGGAGGTTGATATTGGAGATGGCTCTGTTAAAAGGCCAACTTACATTAGTGCCAATATAGACCCAACCTTAAGAGAAAAAGTGGTCGAGTTGCTTAAGAAATACAGAGACTGCTTTGCATGGGACTATAACGAAATGCCTGGGTTAAGCAGAAATCTTGTGGAGCATAGGCTACCCCTTCGACCAGATAAGAAACCTGTAAAGCAGCTTCCAAGGAGGTTTGCACCGGAAATCATGACAAAGATCAAAGCAGAAATTGAAAGGTTGCTCAAATGCAAGTTCATTCGAACAACCAGGTATGTGGAATGGTTAGCTAACATTGTTCCTGTTATTAAGAAAAATGGATCACTTAGGGTTTGCATAGACTTTAGAGACTTGAATAATGCTACACCTAAGGATGAATATTCCATGCCTGTAGCCGAAATGTTAGTTGATTCAGCAGCAGGGCATGAATATTTGAGTATGTTAGATGGCTATTCAGGTTATAATCAAATCTTTATTGATGAAGATGATGTGCCAAAAACCGCATTTCGTTGCCCTGGTGCTTTAGGCACCTATGAGTGGGTAGTGATGCCTTTTGGATTAAAAAATGCTGGAGCAACATACCAAAGAGCCATGAACTTAATTTTTCATGATTTTATCGAAATATTTATGCAGGTTTACATTGATGATATTGTTGTGAAATCCTCTTCCCAGGATGAACATATCGAACATCTTAAAAAATCGTTCGAAAGAATGAGAAAATGTGGATTAAAAATGAATCCACTGAAATGTGCTTTCTGTGTACATGCAGGAGATTTCCTTGGCTTTGTTGTGCATAAGAAGGGCATAGAAATTAACCAAAATAAGACAAAGGCTATCATGGAGACAGAACCTCCAGGAACGAAGAAACAGCTTCAATCTTTGCTAGGAAAGGTCAATTTCTTGAGAAGGTTTATATCAAACCTAAGTGGTAAAGCTCAACCTTTTTCTCCACTGCTGAGGCTCAAGAAAGGTGATGTATTCGAATGGGGAATGGAACAACAAAAGGCATTTGATGATATTAAGGCATACTTGTCGAAGCCTCCAACTTTAATGCCTCCTATTCGAAACAAAGCAATGAAGTTGTACATCGCAGCATCAGATTCGACTATTGGAAGCATGCTCGCACAAGAGGATGAAAATGGCGTAGAAAAGGCTATTTACTATCTAAGTAGAATCTTGAATGATGCTGAGACTAGATATAGTCCAATTGAAAAGCTTTGTCTATGTTTGTATTTCTCTTGTACCAAACTTAAGCAATATATCAAACCAGTTCATGTTTATGTTTATTCTCATTTTGACATCATTAAGCATATGTTGTTAAAACCAATTTTGCATAGTCGAATTGGGAAATGGGCTTTAGCTTTAACTGAATATTCATTGACTTACCAACCCCTGAGGGCTGTAAAGGGTCAAGTAGTGGCTGATTTTCTTGTTGACCACTCGGTGACTGAGACCCCAATAACATATGTAGAACATGAACCTTGGATGTTGTACTTTGATGGCTCGAAGCACAAACATGGTACAGGAGTTGGAATCTTAATCATTTCTCCTTTAAAGATTCCAACAAAATTTAAGTACAAGATTAATGGAACATGCTCCAATAATGAAGCCGAGTACGAGGCTTTAATTGTAGGTCTAAAGATTATTTTGGACTTGGGGGCAAAACATGTTAAAATCAGAGGAGATTCTGAGTTAGTAATAAAACAATTGACAAAGGAATACAAATGCATTCAAGAACATTTGATGAAATACTTTGTCATTGCCTTCTCGCTACTAAAACGATTTGATTCATGTGACATTCAACACGTGCCTCGGATCGAAAACCAAGAAGCAAATGACTTAGCCCAAATAGCTTCTGGTTATAAAGTAACAGGGAAAAAATTAGATGAGATAGTTGAAATTAAAGAGAAACTAATCTCAAGTGAGGTAATACCCCATCAGCTGGGGGCAAATGAACCAAATGGCGAAAGGGAGTCCGAAATGGCTGATGCACACTTTGATGAAGTAATGATTGAAGTCTTTGTGATTGACAATTTGGCTGACACGGATTGGAGACAACCCATTGTTAAATATATAGAAAATCCAACAGGTACAGCCGATAGGAAGGTTAAGTATAGAGCTTTGAATTACACAATCATGGGAAATGAACTATTTAAGAAGACTCCTGAAGGGGTTTTGTTGAAATGCCTAAATGAAAACGAAGCGTATGTAGCAGTTTCAAACGCCCATAGTGGAGCCTGTGGTGCCCATCAAGCAGGCCACAAGATGAAATGGCTTTTGTTTCGACAGGGTTTGTATTGGCCTTCCATGCTTAAGGACTGCATAGAATATGCGAAAGGTTGTCAAGAGTGTCAAAAACACGCGGGGATACAACACGTCCCTGCCAGTGAGTTGCATTCGATTATCAAACCTTGGCCTTTTAGAGGCTGGGCTTTAGATTTAATTGGTGAGATAAGGCCCGCGTCATCCAAGAACCAGCGCTATATACTAGTTGGGATTGATTATTTTACCAAATGGATAGAGGCTGTTGCCCTAACAAATGTGGATCAGGAAACAGTGATCAGTTTTATCCAAGACCATATTATTTATAGGTTTGGGCTTCCTGAGACGATCACTACTGACCAAGGAACGGTGTTTGTTGGTCGAAAGATGCAAGATTTTGCTGAACAATCAGGTTTTAAGCTAATGACTTCGACGCCTTATTATGCTCAAGCAAATGGCCAAGTTGAAGCAGCCAACAAGGTTATAATTAGTTTAATTAAAAAGCACGTTGCCCAAAAACCAAAGAATTGGCATAAGACCCTGGACCAAGTCCTATGGGCATGTAGGAATTCTCCTAAAGAGTCAACAGGTTCGACACCTTTTCGACTAACATATGGTCACGATGCCGTGTTACCTGTTGAAATAATGATGCAGTCGATTCGAGTACAAAGGCAATGGGAACTACCTCCTGATCACTATGAGAACATAATGTTAGATGAATTAACAGACGTGGATGAGGAAAGGTTGCAGGCGTTAGATGCTTTGATTCGACAAAAAGAACGAATTGCTAGAGCATATAACAAAAGGGTTAAATCCAAACTCTTTGACGTAGGAGACTTAGTTTGGAAAGTCATCCTCCCCATGGACAGACGAGATCGAGTCTTTGGAAAATGGTCACCCAATTGGGAAGGACCATTTAAGATTTCTCAAGTTTTGTCAAATGGAGCTTATGAGATTGAAGAGTTAACTCCTGAGAAACGTTCAGTCAACATGAATGGCAAATATTTAAAGAAATACAAGCCAATGTTGCAAGAAATAACCATAAAAAATGAATAACGCAAGAATAAAATTTGCGAAATGGTAAAAGGAAATGCCAATAATCAAGTTTTATTTCATATAAAATCAACAATACAACCAATCATTCAAGAATGTTCAAGAAAATACAAGAAATGGTTGAATGTTGAAAGATAAACACTTAGGGTTTACCCTGAACCCGAGTTCCCTCATCCTTTGAATCAGAATTGGAAAGTTCTGAGATCTGAGAGTCTTCATCCTCAGAAGAAGGAGTTGGAGTTCCTGGGTATTCTTCATCAGGCTCTAGGGTACTGAGGAACTTGAGGTAGTCTTCATCTTCATCATCTGAACTAGAGCTTGAAGAATCAGAAGAGAGAATGATGGTTTCTACTACCTTGGCTGGTGCCGGCCTAGGGCGAAGGATTCTAGTGCATGGAGGTTTGGAAGCTGGAATCTTGATTCGTCCCCTTCCAAGAGGACGTGGTGTGCTTGAGCCCGGGGTAGAGGAAGGAAGATCTTTCTTGTTATCCATTCTTTGTGGAGAGGTGTTGATGCGTTAATTGGTGCAAAGTGCTGAACAAAAGAGTTGCAAGGCGTGGGTATTTATAGAAGGATTAATACGCGTTAATAGCTAGGCAGTTACAACTAACCACGTTCAGTTTGCATAGGAAATGCCATTGCATTAATGCTCAAAGCCATGTAGTTAATTATGTTGACTGCTTTGGAAACATGTTCGCTTCATTCCTTACAAAGTGCCATTAATAAGGCTTGGGAAAGTGGCCCAAAAGAAGGAAAGCAAACAACAACAAAGGAATAAAATACTCAGCCAATATATGAACCTGCAGCATTAAAAAGCCAAAACGGGCATGCATTCAAAAGGCGTGTACGAAATTGTTTGACAGTTGCTAGTGTTAAAAGATTTACAATTACGACATCCAAAAGAAAAAAAAAAAAAAACTTGAGACCAAAAAAGAAAATTTATAAAGTCAAGGTTGTTGTTGAGATGTTGAAGGAGGCTTTCGATTGGCCGCTTGAAATTGGTAATACTGAGTTCGAATGGACGCCAGTTTACGTTGTAGCATTTCCTTATCACTAGCAAGGTGCTCAACTCGCTTCTGGACAGCTAGACCATCACTGTAGTGTTGGATACCTTCACGTGCCAGCTCATCAAGCTTAACCTTTTGTGCTTCAATAGCTACTGCAGCTAGCTTTTCCATCTTAGCCTCTTCCTGTCGAACCTTTTCCTTCAGCGCTTCGATTTCAGATTGCCATTGAGCAATATTGTTCTCACAAGCCACAAGTTGCTTAAGAGCTTCATCAGAGGCAGCCTTGATAGTTGTAACCTCTGCATTGCAACTATTAGCTTGCTCGAAATGGTGTTGCTGGGTGGCAAGCAGAGATGTCAAAAGGCTGCTAGTCCTGGTTAGGAGCTGAGATTGACTAACGAATTGTTCTAAAAAGGTTTCAGCCTGAGTCACTAGAAGGAACATGGCTTCGTCAGTCCTTGGGTTCTGCAGCTTGCGAAAAAGGGCTTTGATATTGTAGTATATAGAAGAATCATGTTCAAGCAGGCCCAGCATATCCCCATTAAGGATCTCTCGCCTAAATCTGATTTCGTGCTCAAACTGTTCTTGCGCAAGTGCATCTTCCTTATCTTCCGTGTTCCCAACAGCAGAGCTAGAGGCGCCATGACTTGATAAAAGCTTGTTGAGTGCATCTGCCGGGGTTAAATCTCTTAGCTCTTTGGCAAGTTCAGCCGGTAAGACAACAGTAGGAGGAGGTTTCGACACGGAAGTTCCCTCTTCACCAAGTGAATCACCAATATAGGAGTTCCCATCTTCAGAGTCGAAAGTGCCAGCACTGGGTGAACTAGACTCATGGTTTGACCCACTTGGTTGTGGTTGATTGGTAGTGGAATGTTCGCCATCAACGGTTGGCCTGTGTTCACTGGAAAGGTTGGCAGCAGGGTCAACTTGAAAATTGGTTGGAGGATCATTTTCAGCTAATACTTGGGCAGGGTTCGTCAAAGGATTTTGTTGCGGTAGGCCTTGATCAAGTTGGTCCTCTTCATTGCTAGGCTTAAGGGTATCATCTTCGAAAGCGTGGTGAGGCGAGCCAGGAGCTTTGGGTGGTGATGAGGTTTCAGTAAGGACGGCCGTTTCGACAGGCTGAGGAGATGAAGGTTTTTCTGCCACACTTGCAGGATGCGTACCACTTGGTCCTTCGACCATCCCTTCAGCCGCTTTGCTAGGAGCAGGCTCATCTTGAGGAATAACCTGGGCAGAACTTTTTGGCTGAAATAAATGAAACCATGAAAGAATGAGTAACACAGTCAAGGGCTGAAGAAGTAATAAGAAGTAAGAATGGCCTACTTGGGCTTGAGGGGTAGCAGAAGCTTCAGGCTGTGAAGTTGTTTCTTTTGCAGTAGCAGAAGCCTCGACAACAGTGGCTGCAGCAGGAGACTTTCTGTGCTTCTTTTTCTTCTTCTTCTTCCTCTCCGATTGCTCTAAAGGAGGGTCCTCAGGTGATGCCAGAGTATCAGGTTGTGCCTCAATCTCAGAGGACTTGTGTTCAGGAGTACCTTCTTGGTTGGGTTGGTGTTCTTTTTTCTTCTTCTTCTTTTTCTTCTTCTCATCAGTAATAGGTTCAGCGTTATGAGGGAGATCTTGAATAGTGGCAGTGTTAGTCTGCTCAGGGATGGTCGAAAGGACAGGAATATCCTACAGGCCACAGTTCAGTAAGTTCACATTCAAGACAAAAGAAAAAGAAGTCTTAAGCTAAATGGATACCTTATCTGGAGCACTCGAACAAGTGGCTGGAATAGGTCTTTGTTTCTTCGAAACAGAAGGAGTTTCAGTTGAATGAGACCTTTTGCGCGAAGCAATCTGGAAAGGGCATATCAAAGTTAATATGGACATCCTACAAAAGTGTGAGAAGCCACAAAAAAGGCAAAGGCCTACCTTTAGTTCAACCTTAGGTGGTGGAGGAAGAGGCTTGCTAGAGTCGCTGGAACCTGCCTTCGACTTACTCCCTGCATCGAAGAGGTGCGCATAAGAGAAAAGCACGCAAGGTAAAAATGATGCAAGTAAAAGTAAAACTAAAAGGGTACCTCTGGCGTTCAATTTCGACTTAATCTTGTTCAAAATAGATGAGTCGAACCCATTAGAGATAGCAGTGAGTAAGGCAGTCTTGTCAACCAGGCGTCCTTCATAGTGTCGAGACCACCAGGTAAAAAATTCCCTAGTGCAGGCATGTGAGGGAGCGAAGTCGAATGGGGTAAGCTCATAAGAAGGCTGATTGAAGTGGTTCAAGAATGAATGGAACTGTGGTTCTGTCATGCCATGCTTGCCTAAACAAACCTCCCTTTCTTCCAAGTATATGCTCTTAGGGAGTATTTGAGTTAAGCCAAATTGGCGAGACACCAGGTTTGGGAAGTAGCCAACTAATCCAAAATCTCCAGAGGTCAAGCCAATTCGACAAGACAAGACTGTAGGCATCAAGTAAGCATTCCAAATGCTGTTGGTTACCATCTCAAATTCTGGTGGAGAAGGAAATCTGTGAGTAAACCAAGGAGGACCAAGTGGCCTATCCACAAAGGGAGCAAAGCTAGGCTTGAACTTCTTCAGGCTGAGAAAAGTATTAAAATACTGTTGGAAAGCCACATCATAACCAAGGCCTCTTTCCCTAGGCACCATTCTCGCCAACCTCGTGCCTTCGACTCGACGTGTTCTTGATTCCTCATAGTATGGCTCAGGCAAGAAAAGGTCAAGCTCAGCATGAAAAGTGGCAGTTAGCCATAATTGCAGTAACCAGAAAGGGCCAGCACCTAAAAAGGTGGATCCATCACCTGTTCTTTTAAGATGTTCACAAGCATCCCTCATGGATTCATAAAGACATCCAAGAATAAGCCGAGCGAAGTTGAATTGCTGGCACTCATGTAATTGAATAGCCATAGGGATGAATTTCTTGGCTACTTGGAGAGATTGAGTGCAGAAGACATACTGCGATAGCCATAAGGTTAAGAAAGCGATGTGTTCTTCGTCACTTACTTCATCACTAGTCTTTCGATTCTCCACGATGTATTTAGAGTAAGACTTGTTTCGAAAGTCGAATTTGATGGTGTCGGAAGCTTTGCAAGGATCGTAAGTGTCGCCAAGAGGCGATAAGCCAGTAATGGCAGCAACATCCAGCAGTGTAGGAGTCATCATGCCACATTCGAAGTGGAAAGTGTTGGTGGAAGACTCAAAGAAGTGTAAAGCAGCAATAATCATCTCTTGCTGATATTTAAGGCCTGTCCGAGAAAGCTGAATAAGGTCATAAATACCACAGGCTTGCCAAATGTCAGCCTTATCACGTTGTACCCTGTCTAACCAGCCAAGGTATTGATCATTCAAAGAAGGAGCTGATCGAAACACTCTGTTAGGCGCCTTGATATAGCTAAAATTATAGGGTTCACTAATGAAAACCCTAGGAACACAAGGCTTATAAACAGGAAAAATAGACAAAACCTTGGAATTCCGACTTTTATCACTTGGCTTGGGTCCCCCAAATGCATGCACGAGGTTATCAACAGAATAAGGAAAGATTAATTGATTTTCCCAAAACTTTTGTAAGTCTAAACGCAATGATGGTTCTGGAACCACATCCGTGTCGTAAGAGGAAAGAGTGGCGGCGGTCCACTTACCGGCGTAAGGAAGGAATTTTCTGACACCTGAATCTGACGCCATTGATGAAGGTATAAAGATGGCGTGAAAGAATGGTGATTAGGGTTAAATTTGGGAATCGCAGGTTGTTTGCAACGGTTGAGGAAAATCCGAGTGAAAAGAAAGTTGATGACTGGGTGATAAGCAGAAAGGTGAGAACAAGAAGTCTTTTGAAAGCAAGAATTCAAGAAAGAATCGCAGAAGATGAAGAAGAAGATGAACAGTTGACAGAGCGAAAATTGGAGAAAAACGCAATAAAGGAAGAATCTGGCTATTTATAGAGGCACACAGATTGAGGAAAATAGCAAAGTTTTTCAACTTCTTATGTTGACAAGTGTCCAAACCCCTTGACAGGTGAAAAGAAAAAAAAAAAAAACAAGTTTTGGAGCCAATCCAAAGTTTTGAATGGCAGCCTAAACGATAGGAGAGATAAATGGAAAAGAAAGATATCCATTAATACTTTCAAAAACGCCACTTCCTCTTTCGATAGACACAGTCGAAAATGGCATTTTTGGGGGGCAATTTGTTGGATGTAAATTTGGTATTTATCAATTAAATATAATTGGTGGGTCCAATATTTATTTGGAGGTGATATTGTCAAAATGAAACTTTCAAAAGTGGCGTCGAAAGCCAGCTAGGTCGAAGCCAAAGAGCGCTTCGAAAGATATGGATAATGCGTCCAATTTTGGTTCTGCCAGGAAGCTATCGAAAGCGCGAAATCGAACCGATGGAGAGCTGGGCCAAGCCCAAAGAAGGAACAACGAACGGCCCAAAAGGCCTTGGCGCGCGCTGAAGGAATGAAAGATGAAAGTGGAAAACGTGGTCGACGTGGCAAATGGAGGAGCGTCCAGATGATCGAAGAACAGTTACCACTTAGTAGTAGTATTTATAGTAGTTTTTCATTCTGAACAAGGGTCACAAAATTTATACAAACATTCTCTCTAAAAATTCTAAGTACTCAGCGATCGAACGAACGGAATTCGAAGGAGAAATGTATGTTTTGTGAACCATCTTTATTTGTAATTGTTTTTCATTCAATGCAATGCAATTTGTTTTCCAGTAATTTTTTCTAAGTCTGAATCCAGATACTTGCTTGAGAAACTGCTGCTTCGAGGCGATTCGAATTAGTTTCTCTTGTATGCTTTAAAATATTTTAATTCCTAAGTGTTCGTTTCCTTATTCAAATGAACCTTCAAACCGTTTTCTTGAAACGAACAAACACAAAATTGTCCTGAGATTTACTAGTTGATCTCGCGAGTTTAAATACTTAAACTAGCGGTTGTTTACCAAATTCCAACGTAAACAGACATATCAACCCATCAAATGAATTTCAATTACCTCGAGGAAATTAATCTCCATAATTGCACGCAAAGAATACCTATGATTTTAAAAATAAAATGAAAATCAGGTTTTCCTAATTGTTGCTTTTGTTAATCATATTTTGGTGGGTTTGATTTATGTCCCCTACTCTTTCTTTTCTTTTTAATATTAATAAAATACTTTTAGATGGATGGTAGTGAATTATAGTACATTAGGATGTCAACATAATTAAAATGCTGATGTGAAAAAGAAAAAAAAAATTGAGATGTTTCAACTCTTTATAAGACTCCTTTATATAACAAAAATCATGGCATCCATGGACATATTCAAGTTAATACTAGTAATTAGCACAGTTGCCCTCAATAATTTTGTGTTGATCCCCTTCGGAATCAAGTGTGGCACCCACCATAATCTTGAAATAATGTTCTTTGTAAACAGTGGAATAAGAAATACAGTAATACTATAGATAAATGGCTGAATAATTCTAATTACTCAGTATTTGATTAGATATAGAGAAACATTATCTTGATAATGTGGAACAAATGATAATCCCCTGAAATTGAAACTACTTTAGTTAATCCAGAATACCCATCATAATCATCATCACATTCACAGACTTAAAAAAGTCCCAATTGTTTAACCTGAAACCTAACAAGTAACAACACTACTAACAAATGTCAAAGATAAATAGAAACACATTAAGGTCGAATTTGACTTATTTTTGAGCTTATGAAAATAGTTTTATGCAAATAAATAAATGTTTGTGTTATTTCATAAGTTTTCATTTACAAAAATTGTATCCTTATAAGTTGCTTTAATCATAAATTACCATGAAAACTTATAATAATAAGTAAAAAATTATTTATTTCCATAAGTCATTTGGCATAAGCTCAAAAATAAGGTGATTATTCATTCAATAACCTGATTAGAATAAAGACGACGACCAATCTCAAACGAAACATAAGCATCAATAGTAGCATACTTCACTTGATCAGCATTAAGCCAAGGATTATCCCATCTACTTCTCGTAATCCTCTGCGGTTTCTCAATAATTTTCCCAAGAACACGTTCACCCAAACTTTTAATCCCACTTCTCAACAAATCTCTATCATCAAGAACCTCAGCAGCAAGGTTCCTCAAATCAACAAAATTCCTCACACTCATATCATAATCTTCAATAAGCTTCTCAACATCAGCTTCAATTCCAACACCAACGAATCTGTTGTTAGGGTTAGCGAGGAAGGTGAGAAGGGAAGGAGGAATGGAAGGGGAATGGATGATCTGGAAGACGAGGCAGCGGTTGTTGGTACAGAGTTGGAGAGTGGCGGCGGGGTTTGATTGGCCGCGTTGGGAGTTTGGACGCCATTCGATGTCGAGACCGACGAGGAGAGGGGATTGAGATTGGGTTTGGAGGAGCCAGGAATCGACTTGGGAAGGGGATGAGGTTAAGAGGGTTTGGATTGTGTGAGATGAATCGATTGTGATTTCGTAGGTGTTGTGGGTGTCGTATGGGAGGTAGTGGTCAACGAGGGTTATGTTGAGAGGTGTTGGGAGATTGGGGTTTGGGGATTGGATGTTGATGGGTGCGCCGTTGTTGTCAACTAGGTAAATTGGCATTGTGATTGAAATTTGGTTGATTTGTGAGAGAAAGAAGGGAAAGAAGGTTGATTTTGGAAAGAAGTGTTGATACTTAATGGGGAGAAAGAAGGAATATAGTGTGGGTTGTTTGAGTGAGTGAGTGAGTAGAGGGAGGGAATCACGGGATTAATGGATTGTTTCGGAAAAAAATACGTATATCTGATTTTTATTTTTTTTACTAAAGTGAAGGATATTTGATTTGTTGATTTTCTGTGATTATTAATAAATCAAAAATATAAAAATAAATTGATCCATCTAATTTTTAAAACATCAACTTCACTCAATTTCATATTTTGATCCGATGGTGAGGGGTTTGGATAGTACATTATAGGTCATGTCATGAGTTCGATCTCGTTCATTGTAAACAAAAAAAAAATCACTCAATTTCATATTCAATCAATGAATAAGTAGAGTGTTTGATACTTGTTTGTGTAAAATTGGAGTGTTTGATGTTCGAACTTCAAATCTTACCTATATAATACGATATCTCTATCAATTGAGTTAATCTCACTAGGACAAAAACAATTCACTTCTATAAATTACTCCATATATTTTTTGGATTCATTAAATTCAATACCTAATATATCTGAAACAATTCCTTAGGAAACAATTTCTTATTACGGATCAAATATATTAATTATTAAACGAATCTATGAAAATAAACTCGCTTATACCCGGACTAGAGAGAATGATCGATAAAAAGTTTCGGCAAAAGCTAAAATGTGCCCTAAGGGCACATGATAAACAACTTAATATAGAAATATTCTTCTTAAAAATTATGTATTTCACTTTTCAAAAGTCAAAGTATTGCATTTTCCAATACAATAATTGTACTTTTGAGTTCTTTAACGTTATGGCACACATTAGCAAGGCTCAAAAGTTTCTATAGGTGATCAAAGTTTACAAATGTAATAAAATAATTTATGTGTCAGAGTTCATTATTATTTTCCTATCTCCAAGGGTATGGAGTGTTTAACTTTTTTGTCAGAATATCGACGCTAACATCTCAGATAGATTCTCCGGTCAAAATACGAAAAAATCCATTCAAGTCTCGATTGAAACAAAGTTTTGCGAATTCTCCTTGAAACTTGAAATCATTCCGATATCTTCGAACATATTCGAGGGTTCAATTTGACTATTGTAACTTTCGGCAAACACACAATATTAGACTTTACCATAGTGGAGCGACGTTTTGCAAAAAGATGAGGCAGTCATCAATAAGATATGTCAGAGAAGTGAAATATATGAGATCACAAACGCAGATTGCTTATAAAGCCTTTTGTGAAGGTCCTATCTTCCTTATGATAGGCGAGACAAACTTTGTTATAAGTTGTCCAAGTTGCTAAGAAATAGTTCCTTTATACGAGTAAGAAACCAATGTATTTCCACAGGTAGCCCTCATTCCTTATATTAGATCTTTCGAATTTCTCGTATCATTTTTCATGCCTTTGATGGGCATAAAGAGATCATGAGATTGAGTCTAGTGGAAACACTTTAAAATTTGCTTTAGTCCTACAAATATATAGGGCAGACCTTGAGCAGAAAATGTATGATTTGTGGGAAATGAGGGGCTTTTGACGAGTTTTCTTCATCCAGAGGTATTCGACAATGGATTCTATCTTCTTGTTCTTTGTCTAGAGCCAGGGGAAATGAGGTGAATATTGTTATGGGCCAGGGGTTTTTGGAAGCCTATCTAGCTTAGTTAGGGGAGGTCATCATATCTCGCATTTGGCATTTGCGAATGATATCATTACTATCATCGAGTCAAAAAGTTAGTCGGAACAAGACTAGAGTTTATTTTTTTCGAAATGCTGTTTAGAATGTTTGTAGTCCTCCAATATTGAATTGATAGCTAGACAAGTTCAAGAAGGAAAGCAGCCCAAAATCTAAGCTCACATATGTATGCAGAAATCAAAACTGAGTTTTGTCATATTACAAATATATCAGTCTACATCCCTTGCTATTTTGCACCCAATACCTGACAGATTACTACCAAGTAGCACACAAAAAATATTTTGAAGATCAAAACTAAGCTGGATGCTTGTCGCCAGTGGCTTCCATGGCAAATCTTCAAATGTTATAGACGTCTAACTTAATAAACTAAAAATACATTTTCAAACATTAATCCAAACATACTCTTAGGAATTAAGAATAACAAGGCACCATTTGCCACATTTTTTGTATCATGTGCTCCATCAACCATTTGTACACTTACGTTTCCTAGATGACCTTCGCAAAGCCGATACAGGAACCTTGTTCTTAGTCCCCTGAATTGAAAAACCAGTGTTAGCTTCCTCTCCTAAAAGAGATAACAGTAAAAACTTTTGAAGCATAGAGCCAGACACATATAGCTAACACGATATGGACACAGACATCGACACTAGTAATATTAGCAGTATACAACACCGCTGCAACTGACACTTTATTCCTAAAATACCTAACAATCAAAATAGACAAATGTATCTAAATTGAACATTTTGTTTGATTACAAATATATCAAATTTAATATCTTTAACTCTCGTCATTAGTCATCATTACTTCTATACATCTTTAAGTCTTGTAGTATTATTATTCTACACATCTTTAAATGAAATAGTTGTATCTGAGATGCGTCTAAAGAGATTATAAGGTGTGTAAAATTAGAGAAGAATAATAAGAAGAAATTGAGGCACTATTTGAGTTTTCAGACGTGTCATACACGTTTCAAACGTCGATACATATAAGAGACAAAGATACGTAGACACGTCTAATCTAAATGATGTAAGAAAAAAACCACATGTGTCCGCTCGTGTAGACCAAAAACACAAAACGTATGTAAAAGTCCATAGAAGAAATGAAAAATAATCGAGGCAGCTAAAGTTAACAGAAATATGACATACATCCACATATCATTATATATAACATAGTATAATGTCATGAGTCACAAACTAACCTTTTTTGCAACATTCATGCTTGGCTTCTGCAAAAAGAAAATTCCTTTTAGCAATAGCCATATATTAACAAAGATGTTGGTAAATAAAAAAAATTGCTACCTGTGGCTGTATGTTAGCAGGCAGGGGCAAATCTTCCACCAAAGGAGATCTTGGAACATCGACAACCTGAGTCCCACTTGAACCATCTGGAAGCCGAACACTCCAACTTTGACCATTATCTATTCCTAATGCCTCGGAGTTAGATTCTGGTGTAACCACACCTTGAGGGGCAGAAAAGGCAGATGTTGAGGCCTGTATGTCCTTATAAACAAAATTAAGTTGGTTAGGTTTTCTATCTCTAACAGCCAATACAACTATACTGTAGAAGGGAAAACTCAGTCATTTCTTCACCTTATCGGTTTTTATAAATTGGTTAAGACCAATTGTCAAAGCAGATGTTGATATCAACGAAGCTTTCAGAATGCCGAGACCCTGTGCAACATGTAACCATAAAGTAAGTGTAAAGTTAGCAAATAAAAATAAACTATAAGAACATGTGCATACCTCCTTGACGCCAATTTTGATAACTCTTTCCTCCAAATCAGATAGGGTAACTTTTGATCTTTTTAGAAATGACACTGTAGAAATGGAAGACATTGGACTCACAAACAAGTCATCTGTCACCATGTACATCGATGGTCCTTTGGCAAAGGATGATTTTGCAGTAGACGACTTGGGATCAACCAATTTAAATGGTACAAACTTTTCTTCAGAAATATTATTATTGCGAGAATAAAATATTTCTTTTGTAAGATCAGTAGCAGACCTCCTACTTGTGTAATCATAGTAAGTATGACAATAATTCATAGGTAATGAAGCTGCACCAATTGGTAATATCTGGTTCCTGAGTTCAAATTGTGTGGCGCAATGAGGCTTACATAGTTTGTCTTTGAGTCCCTCTGACATTAAATATATATCTGGACTCAAATCAGACAAGCTCTTGTATAAGTTATCAATGCCGCTTAAAGAAGAGAATCCTTGAAGCATATGCAACACTCCTCCTAAGGGGAATGTTAGAAGACTAAAAACAAAGTCAATAAAATCTGCCTCGGCTTCAACAAACAGAACTTGTTCATTTGATTTTCTTAACATAACTTTCACAGACATCTGCCTATCTTCGTCAGATGTTAGCTCTCCAATCAGAAACTCAACATTGTTTCTTAGGTTCAAATTATCGACAGATTGATTCTTCTTTAAAATATAATCTGTCAAAGGGGTCTTTGAGATTAATGATAATTTGAGAAGATCGACTACCTATACAAATTTAATAAGAAACAGTAATCAATTAGCTAGAAAAAATAAATATTCAAAGAAAATATATATAGATGATATAGAAGCTGAAAAAACATGCCTGTTTCTTGTCGATATCAACAGATAGTTCCTCAATAGCGTCAATAGTATCGACTCCAAGCTTTTGAAGTAGATTTAAACTTGCTCCAAAAACATTAGGCATCACACAAAGATCGTCACAGATGATAAAAGTAGCATTTTCCTTTACAAAACCTTTTTCAATATTTAAACATTTAGGGAATACTTCTCTGTCCAATACTCTTCCACAATAGCATTTTTGGTTCCTAAAAATGCTCAAGAGACATCCTCTTTCCTTTCTTCTACAATTCCAATTCTCACACACGAAGTACGGCATAGGTTCAGTGTCGTCTATATTCAGTTTGAACTGTCGACAATAAGCTTCCATAGAATTCCTTGGTTGCAGTAGCATTTCCTTGCAATTCTGTGAGCATAGATATTGTTCATCAAGATCAGAGACACTTTGATAGAGTGAGCTAATGCTGCCAAATTGAAATGCTTCAATGTTTGAGTCCTCCTTAGCCACAAGTCTTGCAATAGTACCTAAAGGCAATGTTAAGAAGCTGAAGAGAACATCAACAAAATCCTTTCCAGCCTCAGCATACACAACTTTGTTCTTTTCTTTGTCAACCAAAACTCTTAAAGTAACTTTGTCAACTTGTTCAACTGATTCAGTTTCAATGGAAGCCATAATGGAAGAACACACAATACAGAAATACTAGTATCATAAAACAAATATTCAAAATGTACTGTTTATGAAGAGTTTTCTTTTTTCTAATTGACGCTTTCTTTCTTCTATACTACTAGTACTGTAACTAGTAGTAGACGTGACAGTAAAAGAAAACATAACTTACAACTTCTTCTATACTATTCTCTCCGTCACAAATCTTTAGTCTTTTTACCTTTTTATTTTTGTCCCAAAATTTTAGTTCATTTAATAAACCAATGCACATTTAGTGATACTTTACCATTTATACCCTTATAAAAGTTAAAACATTAATTAAATATATTTTCTCTTTCTTAATAAAGTAAGGATAAAAATGACTTTACTTATTATTTATTAATCTCCGTGCAAAACTCCAAAAAAACAAAAATTTTGGGATGGAAGGAAGGAGTAGTACTACTCTACTACTAGCTTCTACTATCAACGTTTTTGTATTTTCTAGACGACTTTGAAAAGGGAAATTAACCATTAATCACACTTGAGATAGTATAACCATTAAATTAAGAGCATCCACAATGGAGCTACTCATTTTTGAGTACTTAAGTGGCTCCACATGTACACATCATTCATTTATAATTTTTTTAATAATAGTACATAATAAGTACTCATTCCCTCCAACCCAAAATCTCTTCAAAAGTTCTAAATTGGTCCCACTAATAGCACATCTATCCAATAACTCAACATAATTTTAAATGGGTCCCACAAAAATTATTTAGGTACTATGTCTTATTTTAGAACTAGTACCTATTAGGTACAATTTTGTTTTTGCTCCAATGGGAGTACCTATTAGGTACTAGTACTTAAAAATATAAGTACCACCATTGGAGATGGTCTAAAGCCTTGGTTAGCCAAACGAAACACTTGATTAAAAAACTTTTGGGTCATGTTAACATGTGCATAAAAGACACATGTTAAGGTTCTAAATATAGAAAATTGCATTTATTGTTAGAAAAAAATTTAATGCTTAAGAAGTTAAATGCACATATTTCAATATATTATTTCTACTTTTGATTCCTTAACATGTGCCTTTGGTGCACATGTTAACATTTTCCAAAACTTTTAGACAAATAATAATGGAAAATGCTAAACAGTGCTCCGGGGCACTAGTTAAGGATACAAATATAAAAGTTTTATCTCGTAAATTGTGCATTCAATATTTTAATGAAGTGAAAAGTTATTCTCTCTCATCATTAACTTTATCATTTGTTTCCTTTTTTAGTATGTTTAACTAGTGCCCCAGGGGCACTGTTTAGCATGACCCAATAATAATACATTAATATGTACCGTAGAATTGAAAGCGATAATGGAATTACTAGTACTAGGATCACTCCATTTTTCATTCTTTCTATTTTTTCCATTATTATATAATTTTGGGAATATAAATGTAAAAATATGATATTAAGTGGGTCTAAATAATTTTTATAAACCCAAAAACATTTAAAAACTTTGATAATAGAAGAAATAGAAATGATATAAAATGGATAGGATCTCAACTTAAGGTTGCTCCAAAGCTAACCAATAGTAATAATTAACTACTCCACCTATTATTTATCGCTATAATGTAGTAAAACGTTTTTTTTAAAGGGTGAATTCTTTTGTACACATATTATGTGGATATGTATCGGTATATTTGTTGAGGTGGATGATTCTGATTGGTTTACAAATAGTATTTATTAAAAAAAAATTATATGAAAATGTTAACATGTGTCTTTCCTGTGCACCAAAGGCACGTGTTAAAAACAAAAATAGAAATAATTTATTGAAATTTATGTATTTAACTTGTTGAACAGAAAATGTTAACATGTGCACCAAAAACACATGTTAAGGAAGCAAAAGTAGAAATAATTTATTGTAGACCGATCAGAATCATCCACTTAAGTCGTATAGCTGTATATCAGTACATATCCAGATAATTGTGTATCGGAGTGTTCACCTTTTAAAGACTATACTCTTTACAAACAAAGAAACTATATTTATTCTTTAGAAAAAACTTAAGGACTAAAAAAGAATGATCGGCTTTAGGATCTATTTGGTAAAAAATATTATCGGATAATTGATAAGCTAGCTCATAGCGGATGAGTTTATAGCGAATTATAAGCTAATTTTTAGCTTATAGAGAATAGCTAGTTGATTGAATATGTAGTGTTTAGTAAAATTAGCGGTTGATCTAACTTATAAGCATAAAATGACATAAAAAATGATGTTTAATTAATATTTAATTTTTTCAGATGACAGGGTAAAATTTATAGAAAAATTGATAAGCTATAAGCTCATAAGTAAATCTTCTGCCACACGTTCTCCTTCGTTTGAGCTTTGTTTGGATCTTAGAGATTGTTTATTCAACATTTAATAAGGAGTTGCTCTGCTAGGAAGTCGTCGGGGGAACCATTTACTTTGAAATTATTTTACTTTAATTTGTATGACTAGACAACGTTTCCTTTCTAAGCTAAATCTTCTGCCACACATTCTCCTTCGTTTGAAATGAAAGTTACTTGAACCGCTGCAACAGTCGAAATCGAACTGCATTCTAAAATGAAAAGATTTTCTAAGTCCACAATCATTAATATTTCGACTTAATAACTGCAATCGAAATAAAAATGATCGAAAGACAGTATTTTCTTGTAACAAAATAAACTAAGTCATTTCTTTATCTTTTGCCTCTTCGACTTCAAAATAGGACAATGAATCCATACTTTAAAATACTTTTCATTAGAACTCTCTTATTCTTAAAGACATTACTCTTTGCTTTCATAAATGACATGATTAAATATAATCTCTCTTGTTCTTGAAGACATTTATGTCCCACTTTATGAAAGTCAAAATCAAAGAACTTTGGAATAGAGTCAACATCTTTTAAACCAAAGATAAATGCATATTTGAGCTCGATTAAAATATGGGATAACAGTCGGAAAGTCTAATTAGTTTTGATAAATCTGCATTAAGAATTTTAAGACCATACCTGATGAATGAATCCGACCACACAAGAATTCTTTGATGGAAAATGCGTATTTAGTAAGAATTTTTTATGCAAGAAAAAGAAGAATCTTATGTAATAATATTTAACACTTACAAATTATAATAGCTCTCACTCACATGTATGGTTAGCCAATTATTGATCGGTCAAATTCCTTAATTTTGTGGATATTTCTTTCTTGTGTAAATATTTCTTACTAAAATACTCCATCCATCCCAAAATATAAGAAAAAATGGGTCAACAAAAGTTAATGTATTTGGTCCAAATTTTACGCGAAATACATAAATTTTCGTTGACTACTTTTTGCTTATATCCTGGGACGGAGGGAGTACTAGGAATACTCTATTGTCTATTGCCAATTGACTATATAGGCTTCAAAACTATTGCAAACAAAATTAACTGGAAAATATGCATACACCAGTAACTCGTATAACAAGTCGCCGAGTTAGCGACTGGTAGATCACCATTTTAATGTATCAATTATTTATGTCCAATTATGTATTTCATCAAGGTGATCTTACTTGTAGGACGATATAGTAGTACTCTCGCCGTGACACTTTAGAAGTAAATTTTACCTTTTTAGATTCATAGTGCATTAATTATGAAAGCGCGTTTTATATGCTAAAAAAATAAGGGACTGCACAAAAAATAAGGGACTGCACAGGATAATTTCTGTTGTACCGTGTTTGATTTTAAACTGTTTCTGGAACTGGACAAACTGAGGTCAAGGGACAGGACAAAAACTGAAATTCTTGTCCCCACAGAACCATGGGAAAACTTTTTGTCCTCCGCACAAGTTGTCTAAAATACCAAAATAACCTTTTGTCTACCAAACATCATACAACACAAAGTTTGTTCAATACCTTAAATGTTTGTGTTCTATCTTATACTGTCATATACTGTTCTGTCTGGTATTTATATTTTGCAGATCAAACGAATCCATAAAGTCTCACTAAGGGATAATAACTTAGAGAGGTAAAATTCATAGTGCCCAAGTCATGAATCGAACTCAGGACTTTGGTTAAGCTAGAAGAGATCCGCGTCATCTCGTCTAAATGCTCTTGGGTACTTAATTTAGATTATTTTTAAGATTTTGAAATAATTTAGATTTGTTTTTGGTTTATGATCAAAACGGGAAAGGGGTAATGGAGCAACGTTATTCCAATCATACCCTCGGCTGGCTAATGTTATGTGATTAAGTAAAAGTATTTTCCTTTACGAAATATAGAAACTTGAAGATGGCCGTGTTTGGTAAGTACAATAAACTAACTTATAGTTTATTGGACTAGTGTATAAGCTTGTTTGATAAAAATGTTAAGTGTAGTGTTTTCTCTTTTATTGGACTAAGTAGCTTATAGCATTTTTTGAGATGTTATTTCAAGTAGCGTATGAGTTTATAACTTATAGCTTTTTACATTTTATTCCATATTTATCCTTATTAGTTTCATTTATTTTTATTTTAAAAAAAATTATAATAACTACCCACTAACACTTAACTAAAAAAAACTATCCACTAACAATGTATTTTTATGTCATTTTATTCTTACAACGGCTAAATTTGTTAAACACTTTAATTTCATTCTACTAACTTTTCAGCTATAAGCTACCAACTATCAACTATCAGCTATAAGCTAGCTTTTCAACTATAAGCTAGCTTATCAGCTATCTGATAGCTAGCTTCTAACTTATTTTTAGAGCCCCACTTTCTTTTATTTTCCTTTGTTGCTGTCAATTCAACCGTTTATGGGTGAATAACCAAGAGTTAATTAAATGTTGGAAAATGCTAAACAGTGCCCCCGGGGCATTAGTTAAGGATGCAAAAATAGTAATTTGGTATTGAAATTTGTGCAGTCAACTTCTCGAAAGTTTAAAAAGTATTATTTTCTTTTCAAAACTTTCTAATTTTGGTTTCCTTAACCAGTGCCCCGGGGGCACTGGTTAGCCTGACCCTTAAATGTTTCACTATATGATGAGATTAGTAATTTCGGTTTCCAAGGTGACAAATAATTAAAGGCGCAAGTGTGCAATAACCAAGGCATTTTTAAGAAGCATAACAATAGCCATTTTTCCGAAATATATTGAAACTTGAACACATTAACTCTCTTTTATTTTCCATTGTTGCTGTGAATTCAACCCCTTTTGGGAAATAACCAAGACTAAATTTAATGGTGCTCTATCTTGTGATGAGATTAGTAATCTCGATCGGTTTCGAAGGTACTCCTTCCGAACACAATTATAAAAAGAAAAAAAAACATTTTTTAGATTCATTGAAAAAGTAATGTATCAGGTCAATAATATAGATTGAATACATTATTTTTTAAATGAATCTAAAAAGTGTTTTTTGCTTATAAATGTGTCCGGAGGAAGTAACAAATTTTTTTTTTATAAAATATTAGCGTGCACAGGTATCACATGATAACTATGACATCCCAATGTTGGCACCCCATAATCATCGCAGGAAGTAACAAATTATTAAAGGCGTAACTGTGCATTTACCAAGGCATTTTTAAGAAGCATATAACAGGCCAAACTTTTTTATAAGAAAGATTTCCACTTTCCGCTAAGTTGTTTTTCAAAATTGCTTAGTACTATTGGTGTTCTGTGATTGCCACTATGGTGGACAAACAAAGGAACAGAGTTGAACAAGTTGAGAAAGTTAGTTTGAGAGTTATGGTGGACAAACAAAAGAACAGATTTCTGTATGCTGAGGCAGGGAATGATTTTGTTGATGCTCTCTTCAGTTTCTTAACATTGCCTTTAGGTACTATTGCAAGACTCGTGGCTGAAGAGTCGAATATCGAAGGAGTTAGATTTGGTAGCATTAGCTCACTATCAAAGTGTGGCAGATCTTGATGAAAAATATTTATGTCATCAAAACTGCAAAGAAATGCTACTCAAGCCAAGAAACTCCATGGAAGGTTATTGCCAGCAACTTAAACTGAATATAGACGACACACCGGTGCAGTACTTCTTATGTGAATGTTCCAAATCTAAAAGTAGGGAAACTAAAGAATGTCTTTTGAGTATTTTTAGGAATAAAAATTGCTCTTGTCGCAAAGCATTCGACAGAAAATTATTATCCCCCGAATATTTAAATCTAGAAAATGGTTTTGTTAAGGAAAATGCTACATTTATCATTTCTGATGATCTTTATGTGATGCCTAATGTTTTTGGGGCAAGTTTACTACTACTCCAAAAGCTTGAAGTAGATACCTTAGATGCTATTGAGGAAAAAACCGTTGATATCAATAAAAAAGAGGTATGTTTTCTCAGTTATATATTCTGTAATCTTTAGATTTTTATTTTGATTAATTCTTATTAATTATTTCATAGGTAGTTGATCTTCTGAAGTTGTCATTACTCTCAAAGGCTCCTTTATCTGATTTTGTTTTGAAGATCCAATCAATTGACAATTTTAACATAAGGAGCAATTTGGATTTTCTGATTGGAGAGCTACCATCAGATGAGGGTAGGAAAATGTCTGTGAAAGTTACCTTAAGAAAATCAAATGAACAAATTTTGTTTGTTGAAGCAGAAGATGATTTTGTTGACTTTGTTTTTAGTTTTCTAACCTTTCCCTTGGGAGGAGTGTTGCATATGCTTCAAGGATTCACTTCTCTTAGATGCATTGATAATTTATACAAAAGCATGACCGAGTTGAGTTCTGAAAGATATTTATTCTCAACGAGAATCAAAGACAAACTATCCAAGCCTCAATGTTTCCCTCAATTCGAGCTTAACGACCAAATATTACCAATTGGTTCATCATCCTTACCCAATTATTTTTTTGTTACTTACATTAATGATATTGCATATTCTACTGATCTTACAAAAGAAATGTTGGATTGCAAGTATAATCCCAAAATGGAGCACATTTTTCCAGATTATGTACCATATAAATTTGTTGATCTTAAGTCCTCTACCGAAAAATCAACATTTGCGAAAGGACCCTTAATTTACATGGTGACGGACGACTTGTGTGTGACTCCAATGTCGTCCATATCTACAATGTCATATTTAAGAAGAGCAAAAGTCCCACTGTCTGATTTGGAGGAAAGAGTCATCAAAATTGGTGTGAAAGAGGTAAATCATGTTCATAAAGACTAAGAGTTGTACTTTATCTTAATCTTACTAATTTATTTTCATTGGATTACATTACACTAATTTAATGATTCCATGCTTGTTGTAGGGTCTCAGCATACTAAAAGCGTCATTGATCTCAACATCTGCTTTGCAATATGGTCTGAAGCAATTTATAAGAACTATTAAGGTGGAGAAATGACTGATTGTCTAACTGGAGCTGTCCCTGCTTTAGATGTGTTAAGGACTATTTTTGTGCAAATCTATTTCTGATTGTGGACTTGTGTGAATCTGTCAGAATGTGCAGCAACATGCCACCAATGTTGCACTTTCTCTCTATTGTGGTTCTTAAATATATTTTCCTTTCCAAAGTCATAAATTCTAGAAAGCATATATTACAAAGCAAATATTTTATTATTAGTACAATTTCACAAGAGAGTAATATATTGCTTCAATTAAAAAACTATGGCTAACAATGCAACTCAATCTATTGAACTAGTTGACAAAATTAAGTTGAGAGTTATGGTAGATAAGGAAAGTAACAAAGTTCTTTATGCCGAGGCAGTGAAGGAATTCGTTGATGTCCTATTGAGCTTCTTAACATTGCCTTTAGTGACTATTGCTAGACTTGTGGCAAAAGAGTCAAATATTGAAGCAGTGTTTGATGTATCGCCGATATTCACGAATAGATTGCCAAGTAACATCTCGTTTTGATCAAGGCGATATGTTTCGTATCGCCAATATTCATGAAGAGATTTGTCGCATGGCCCAGGGAAGTTTAGATGTTTCTAGCTATTATACTGAATTGAAATCCTTGTGTGATGAATTGGAGAGTTTTCATCCTTTACCTTCTTGTAAATGTGCAATTCAATGTTCTTGCGGTGCTGTTCAATCTCTTCAAACCTTTAGAGATCAAGACTACACTATTAGGTTTATGAAAGGGCTTAATGAAGAATATTCTCATGTTCGCTCTCAAATTATACTAATGGATCCTTTTCCCCCCGGTTGCCAAAGCCTTCGCTGATGGTGACCTAAAATCACCCACTCAACAAGAACGACAATTCCATACACCGGCAATTTCTGATGCTGATGGTGACCTAAAATCACCCACCGACAATACTGCATCAGTTAACAATACCTATTCTCATTAGATTAAAAGGAAGTTAGCTCAGTTTTTAGCAACATCACATTCTATATGCAGGGGTTGGAGTTCGAGCAGTTGTACATCTACTTCAAAAGCTTAAAATCACGAACATTGAAGCTACTGTGGAACAAACTGTTGATATCAGCAAGATAGAGGTATGAAGTATGATTTGTTTATTGTGGATTAATTAATGAGATCTATACTCTGATATGAGTGGAGTACCAAACTTCAAAAGTACTCCAGATAGACTCACCTATATGAATGTGGAATTGAGGCCGGTTCCTATGGGGTTTTGAGGCGAACTCCTAGATTGTTCATGAAACGGGATAGTTGTGCAGGGCCACTAAGACACGGGCCAAAGAATACACCCTAAGAGACGTTGTGTACGGTTTGAGAAAAATCCGAGATAGAGTTCAAGACAAGCGTCACTCTTGTTAAATCGGGCTCTTACTCGTTATGGAAACTTAGTAAAACAATTGCATGCCATGAATACCAAACAATGAATTTGTGAGATGAAGAAGGTTGGAAGGGTATTAGGGTATTTTCGTGTATTAACTTTCATTTTCGTGTATTATTACAATGAATTGGTCTCAGCATTCTAAAAGTTTCATTGACATCAACGTCTGCTTTCACAAATGGTCTCAACCAATTCATTCCAATTTCATGACGAATCAATCATGTAGGAAAGTCTATTTTTGATAAATCCACAGTAACATCAGTATAAGTCCCTAATTGAAAAAATTTAAGACCATACATACTTGATCAAAGAATCCAACCACACAAGAATTCTTTCATTATTGCCAATTGACCAGGCTTCAAAACTATTGCAGACAAAATTAAGTGGAAAAAATATGCATACACCAGTCCTAACTTGTATAACAAGTCACCGAGTTAGCTAGTGTTAGATCACCATAGTCCATAGTTACAATGTTACTACAATGAGCTTTTCATTCATTCATTCTCCCTCTTAATTCATTAACTACTAAACAATTTGCTTTCATTCACTTTCCCTCTTTCTTAATACAAACTTCCAAATAGGGATTAGGATGACTAACCAGTGTAATTAAAAAATAATTCAATTTTAGTATGTATTACATTTTTTTTTACTTATACTATTTTATGTTATTATGATCTCTCACGTAAAATTAAATTGTTTCTTCTACAAAAAATAAAAATAAAATTCTATCGTTTCAAAGTTTATCAACTTACATAAATCCATCGCGTCAACCCTGTGTGTGTGCTTGCAGTGATCATCATCTAATCTATTTAATTTAAGAATTTAATTTAATGGGTCAACATCCATGACCTTACTCTATAGTCTCTATCCCCTTCATTAAAAAATCCCTATATTGTTAATGGATGTGCATACCTAAATAAATATGGTAATTTGGAAATAGAATGGTCTGACTCAAATACAAGTGTATCCTTATTCCTTATCCATCTCACCATTTTTTTTTTTGGTACATCTCACCATCTAATTAGACAACTAAAGGAAATTATAAAAAGATTAACTTGTGTCATTTTTCATTTTAGTTTTCTTTGCTAATATTCGAAAGTAAATAATGTTTTAATTATTTTAGAAAAAAACAGTGAGTATTTTATTATTTTAATTTTAATATATTAATAAATTTAATAGAGATGCACCGACCGTATAAAATAGTTTTACACGGTCATCCAATAAAAAATTATTAATTTCATGTCATATCAAGAAAGTGGAGTGATATTTGCAAAAAGACAAAAAAAAAAGTGGAGTGATGTGCGGAAAATATGATTATTATTATTATTATTTTTTTTGAATCAAAAAGAAAACTTTGATTAATTCAAAAACCAAAGGTACAAGGCGATCGCAAGGATCCAGCCCACAGGATCAAGAACGACAAAAAAAAAACAACCAAAGAAGAGGACTATTTACATCATGAGTTTAGCTAGGCATGTCCTTAATTTTCTATTGGTCCAGCCCCTATAGACAATAGTATCAATAAAATATGATTATTATTATTTGGTCTATAATTAATATATGATATATTAGTTATTCAATGAATCTGAAAAATAGAAATTTACTTATAATTAAGGCCGGAGGAAGTAAAATATAAATATTACAAATTAATATTAAAAATCTCTATATTGTCGATGAATAAAACAATTTATAAGGTTAAGAAGTTACAAGTACAAAGTTTATATCGTAGTTTAGTGTGGTGACTAATCAACGTCGGAGAATATGTTGAATACATAAGGTCAATTATTTCCTTCTAATTGAATTTTCTCTATAGATAATTAAGAATCAAATATCGAATCTCTGACCATTTGCTTAAGACGTCTAAATCCTTACTATTTGAACAATTCATCGTCAGTCATATAAGTTATTTTTTCCCAAAAAGAATTTAATAAAAGAATTAAGTAATATCCTCTTCATGTACCAAAAAAAAGAATTAAATAATATTAAAATAATACTAAATATAGCTCTAACAAATTTTCTCTATTAGATGCATTTTACCTATTTTTTTATGATAGAAAAAGGATTTCTTTAAAAATGAAATATTTATTTACCTATTAATTTAATAATCTAAAAAATTTTCAAAAGTACCATAAAATTTTCGATATTTTTTTTTGTCAAGTAATTTAGTGGTTGGAAATTACATTGTTAAAGTAAATAAGTAATAAGTAACCTCACATAACAAACTTCCCATATTTTTATTGTGACTAAAATAAATATAAAAAATATGGACCATTTACAGAATTTAGCCTTTATTTAATGCACACAACATTGCGAAAATTTTACATTGGCAACGCATCAGTGACACAAAAACAGGTTTTTTCCTTCTTCCTCTCAAACCACTCTAACTACTTAATTTTTCTTCTTCTGAATTTGTTCTTTTATTAATTCTCTTGTGTTTCATTTTCTCTCGTTTTTTCTTTTTGAAGCTATGGTTGGAGGTGGTAACACTAAATCCGATATCTCTTTTGCTGGCACTTTCGCCAGTAGTGCTTTTTCTGCATGTTTCGCTGAGGTATGCATGTCGCTATATATACCCTTTTTCTTCATAAATTATCATCTGAGTATTCATTATATTTTGATTTTGTTTTCTAGGTAATCACTTTTTGTTATGATCTTTATGTGTAAGAGTAAGACCCATTTGGGTTTTTGAATTATACCCTATTGTTTTTTATTATTTGATAATGATCCTAATTGATTATACTTAATTGCAATGTGTTAACTGTAATGGGTTTTATTTGATGCATTTTTTTTATTAAAGATTTAATTTTTTTTTTGTTGTTATGAGTTTTTCCTTATTATTGTCCGTTTGGTTGGTTAGAATTATGTTGAATGTTGGTTGGTAGAATTTCCATGTAGGTTTGGTCAATTTATGCCTACCCGGATGCCGAGTTTTAGTGCATGTTTGAATTGACGGCAAGTTTGGTAGAATCACACTGTTCTACAGTGATTTTTGGCAAAATATAAACTTTGGATCTTGAATAAAATTACGTTGTTGCCGTGATTTTATCAAACTCGACATTGTTCTAGACATGTGCTTATTTATTGAATAGTTACATGAGGAATTCTTATGTTCAATCCTCAGATGTGGATTGCCTGTGGCTGCAGTAAACAATCAACGCAGTTACACGTAGTTTTTTATTTGGACCGTTAATATCATATCAGACGGGTAAGATTGAAAACTGTTGAATTAAATCAATCTTAGCCGTTGATTTCAGACCGGACGGCTGAGATTGGTTACAACCTCCTGTTGTTACAGCAGGAAATCTGTTTCCTTCAATCCTCTGGTATAATTAAAGGCATTTACTTTACACTCTTGGTTGTTCATTTTTCAAGACTTAACATGGATTAAGATTATTTGATGGTCGATGATTTGTAATTGCAGATCATGGAATTGGATATTTGGGATAAATTGATTGTTTTGTTGAGAGTCTTAATTATCTCGTTGGCTAAAAAAATTCACTGATTGAAGCAGCATTGAAAAAATGCATAATGATTGAATAGTTTTCCATGAATTTTCCAATATGAAACAGCTAATGATTAATTCACAAATTATCGTTATTTATGGAGATTGGTTCAGCTTGTCATATACTAACTATGCTGTTTTGCATGTTCCATTCACTTGTTAGATTTCGTGTCATAGTGCTTTTACAAGAACTAAGTCCTCAAATTTATCTTTTATATAGATATGTACTATTCTTCTGGACACTGCCAAAGTTAGGCTTCAACTTCAAAAGCAAGCTGTTGGCGATGCGGTGACCTTACCTAAATATAAGGGTATGCTGGGAACAGTTGGAACCATTGCCAGGGAAGAAGGTCTTTCAGCGCTCTGGAAGGGAATTGTACCAGGGTTACATCGTCAATGTTTGTATGGAGGTTTAAGAATCGGGTTATACGAGCCAGTGAGTTCTCAAAGATTGTTCGTTTATTTGAGTTTGTATATATACTATTTTGCATATGTAATCTTATATTGTGAATTACTTGCGATTTTTAACAGGTTAAGGATTTGTATGTTGGGAAAGACCATGTTGGAGATGTTCCGTTGTTGAAAAAAATTCTTGCTGCCTTAACAACTGGTAATTCCTATTATATTTCTTCTAAAACTCTCGATATGTAATGCAAAGTTATGATATTGAACCCTTGAATTTGTCTTTTCGGCAGGTGCTGTAGCAATTGCAGTGGCAAATCCTACCGATCTTGTCAAAGTTAGACTTCAAGCAGAAGGAAAATTGCCTCCTGGAGTGCCCAGGCGCTACACTGGATCATTGAATGCTTATTCGACAATTATGAGACAGGTATTTTCCTTTAACCTTGTATGATTTACGATAAAGGTACATTTAATCTTTTTTTAGGTTCAAAACTCATAATTAGTTTTGTTTAATTTTCTATCAAACAAACAGGAAGGAATTGGAGCTCTTTGGACTGGCATTGGCCCCAATATCGCAAGAAATGCTATCATTAATGCTGCTGAACTAGCCAGCTATGATCAAGTGAAAGAGGTAATGTAAAAAAATAATACTAAACTGCATTTTGGAGTAAAATTTTGTTTTTCCTCTTTCATTATTTTAATAACATAATTTTTTTTACTGCAGACCATTTTGAAAATTCCAGGATTCACTGATAATGTTGTCACACATCTTCTTTCTGGTCTTGGGGCGGGTTTCTTTGCAGTCTGCATTGGCTCCCCAGTTGACGTGGTAATTTATCGTTACTCCATTAGGGTGGTAGATGTGTATGACAGTTTTTTTCGTTTCTATCTTCATTCAGTTGCTTATTGAGCTTTTTAACTATTTAGTTTTCTTATCATTCCCCTAATTCAATTGTTCCATCTTCCTTCTTGTGTATATGCAGGTTAAGTCAAGAATGATGGGAGATTCTAGTTACACAAGCACCATTGATTGTTTTGTCAAAACATTGAAAAATGATGTACGTTTTTTTCTCTACTGTTGTCCCTAGTTTGCTTAGTTTTAAGCATTAACCATATGTGTTATGTGAAAAAATGCTTCGAGAGTTTGATCATGTCTAATTGTAATTGGTGGGTGCTTGGTGTATTATCTGCAAGCATTGCAAGCTGAACAAACTTCCTTGTGACATTTCAGTTTCGTTGACATCTTTATACATTTTCATTTCTCGAACTTTCTTATATGCCAAAACAAAATTGATCAATTTCATTTCTATGTTGCATAATATTCATTTTTTCTTTACACGTCTGTTAGATAATAGTACAACGTCTTCCTTGAGACTGTTCCCTTCCTTGTCGCTCTAGTGGAAATACAACACATCACTATTGAATTTTGTTCTTTCTCGTAAACAGTAACATTTTCTATTTTAGTTGTTAGATATTTTGGCTGAGATGTTACGTTTTTATGTTTTAATTGGAGAAATATTTAAACTGGGACGCATGATTTGTTTCCGTGTCCACATGCTTGTATCTATTTTATGTGTATTTTGTCAATGGTATCATTTATCTGGTTCAATTGGTTTTGCAGGGACCTTTAGCCTTCTATAAGGGGTTCATACCGAATTTCGGACGGCTAGGATCTTGGAATGTGATCATGTTTTTAACACTAGAACAGGTATGAGTTTAGTACTTTGTGATATCTTTCAAGTCATCCTCGTTTACTTTTTGTGAGCCCTGTCTCACGGAGTTATAGTTTATTTTTATTGCATATACTTGTTTCTTGTAGAAGTCAAAAAATCCAAAATTTGCAGAAGTTTTTGTGTTTAGTATCAAGAATTAAGATGACTTAGATACTGATAATGGGTTGAGAAGCATGTTAGCAAACTATTCTCTGCTTAGTTCAAATTTCAAAAATGAAACCCTTCTCCAAACCCACCTCTTATCCTTTAATAGGGCAATGTGACTTCATATTTATCAAACCTGACACTCACCTTGTTCTATATTTTATTCGGAAACAAAAAATTATCATAAAAAATGTTGAATGCAATTTTTTTATGATTACAAATCGAACAAGTACCTGCATTGCATTTACAACACTTGACACACTGCGCACCAACCACTTGCATAAGACCCCAGTGGTTATGTGTTAGTTAGAAATATACCGTCAAATTTAAAAACTCGGCCTTTTAAAGCTCTATTTTAGAAAAATATGTGCGTTTAACTAAGTTATATTTTTATGTTTTCTCTCATTCAACTTATTGGAGATACTGAAACAAGGGTCAATTCAGATAAAAATAAAATGTGTCACTCTTAAGGGTGACAAAATTTTAAAGAAAAGGCCTAAATAGTATTTATAAAGTTTAGATAATCCTTACTTTACAAGTCAGTTATGTAGGGTTAAGTTATGTCTATAATCCAAAACATAGAATTCAAAACTCACATAACGAGTTGAAAAGAAACTATATGTTATATCAAATTTTAATCAAAACCAAACATGTTAAGTCAAACTGTTGTTATGAATCTACACAAGCATGATGACATTTGTTACATACATTCTCACAGTTAACCTGCTAATTTTTGCTGTTTTCTTTCTCTCTTTTTTTTTGACAGACTAAAAAGTTCGTCAAGAAATTGGAATCAGCTTGAGCTCAGCCAAGTATTGCTGAAGAATTTTTTGAGAATGGTGAGTGACAACTGGGGGTGCAGATAGAAATCATCAAGAAAATATGAACACTTATCTTCCTTTTACCTATTGGAATGTGTGAACATTTACTTTTTTGGCGGAGTAAACTTAGGTATTAATAAATGAAAATAATAGAATGTGGTCCATGTTAGACACCACCTACGCGACCTATTCATATAAGCTAGTTTTAATTTTAAAGCTTAGCTAGTTTTAATTTTAAAGGTGTTTTAGAAAGAAAAAGTTTAAAGGCACTGTTTTATTTCTTTGTAATTCTTACAATTTTATTATTATTACGAGCCAGCCTGGCTTGTGTTGCTTTTTGCGCGCCTTACTTTTTTCTAATACACTCTCGTACTTTTATTTTGCTCCAAATATCATTTTCTGAAAATTATGTTTGAAACATGTCGTATTTCTTGTACAATTGAGTTAGTA
This sequence comes from Trifolium pratense, assembly GCF_020283565.1. Lineage (NCBI taxonomy): Eukaryota > Viridiplantae > Streptophyta > Magnoliopsida > Fabales > Fabaceae > Trifolium > Trifolium pratense. Next base: position 25,632,811 of record NC_060064.1, on the reverse strand, counting down.
GCTGTAAGGATATTGATATGTACAGGTAGGTGTTCAAATTTGAGATTTTCTATTTCTCCACAATCAAATGAGAGTCTAGCCACTAGACAAGTATTGACTTATTGCTTCTTAGAACTCCGTGAGATTGGAGCTTGTAGGAATTGAAACACGTAACCAGAAGTGTTTCTTCGATGAATTTTGTCCCCACATCAGTCTGCAACCGAGTACCCAATCAACATCTTTACCTTCTTCGTTTTTTCCTTTGTCTGGAAAACAAAATTCCATAATGTGCAGTGCCTTGCAGATATCTCAGCAGTCTCTTAGCAGCTACTAGATGAGACATTTTTTGTGCATCCATAAACCTGTTGATCAAGCCTGCACCAAAACAAATGTCTGGTCTTGTATGGCATAAGTATCTCGAGCATCCAACTATTTGCTTGAACATTGTGGCATCTGCATCTTTCTCATCACCACATCTGTCTAGCTTTTTTAAATTCAGTTGGAGTTGTTGCTTGATTGCAATCTTCCATTTTGAGTCTTCTCGGCACATCTTTCACATACTTTTGTTGATGCAATACAAGACCTTTCTCTGTTTCAACAAACTCTATGCCTAGAAAGTATGTCAACTTTCCCAAATCTGTCATCACAAATTCTTGTTTCATTACTGACTTGGATTGATCAGGTTCTGCTAGACTACTTCCTGTATTTAGCATAGACACTATGTTCCATTCTACACTTGTGAAAACCAGCTTTAGCAAGGAAAGAATTGAATCTTTGATTCCATGCTCTTGGTGTTTCACTAGTCTCACCTTCAATTATGACTTTTGAACTTTGTATCTTCATCTTGAACTATCAAAGTGGGAAGATGTGTCAAGTTGCTGCATTTTTTCTCTCCAATTCAAGCATTCATTTTCAACTACCTTTAGTCTATGTTTGGTATCACCGTGGATATATCAGAATCATGGTGACTCGCCGTGATTCTGTAGAAGCTACACAGCTTTTGGAAAATATTGGTGGATCACTGTGATTCTGGCATATCTACCGTGAGTACCATATACACTTACATGATCAAATAGTCTATAAGCACCTATAGGATGACATTCTACCAATATCATAAGCTTCACACCTGTCCTCAAGCTTCTTTCTTTGTTGATCTGGTATATGCTTGAAGCATAAGGCACAAAAAGTTCTTAGATGAGAAGCATTTATACAATGTATTGGTACATTGGTTAGTTAAGAAAGCTAACCATATTGCATAGAAAACTAACTACCTAACAACTAGTAACAAACTTATTTTAGCACTTGAATTATACATTATACATCAACAGATTAAGTTTTTTTTTTTTTTGTAAGAATTGTAATGGAACTTTTTTTTGTAAAGTCGATTTGAACATTTTGGTGCCACTTTGATTTATTATGAAATACATTAAGCTGATTATGTATGAAACACTCATTTTGTGCTTAATAACATGACAACAAATGCGTACTAAGTTATTCTTACCAAAACAAATTACAACCAAATTCCCTACCCATTTCTATTAATCTCGCACTACCATTGCAAATAAACATCAAGTTTTTCTCCAACTAAAAAGCTAGAGTTTTATGACAAAATCACTTATGGATAATCTATATTTCTAATCATGTGAGACCACAACTATGGTGCAACGTTGGATTTCACCTTGGATCAAACTAGTAAAAGATCCGTACATTCACACAGGTCCGTTCATTTGCACCGATCCATTCATTTGTGCTGTAGTTGATACTATCAAATGAAAGATAGTCGATAGTTTGTTTTATAACCATATTATAGGCACAAAGCCAAGTATTTACTACTATAGAGCTTTGATTAATACATTTACTATAAAAAAAAACTAAATATATTGTAAAGATTAATAAATAAAAAAACTAAATATATTGTAATCAAAATGTAATGTCTTCGATCCTTCATTGATTAATATTGTTGTTTCGACACATCTTTGACTCTTGTAGATATGTCTTATATGTACCTAAGGAGAGTATAAGCAAAGAAAATATAATTTTTTTTGGGACACTTGACCGACGCGTGCCGTACGAGTGTCTTACAAGTGTCGGATTCCGATCAAAGGAGTGTCAAAGTAAAGGAAAAATTGAGTTTTTTCCGACACCGGTATGAGCCATCGGACACCGCAACACACCTAATCATAGAGGTGTCTGTGCTTAATGGATTATAACTCTTCAAAACTATAGTAATATAGAGGAAAAATAGAGAAATAAAATGGAGAGGATCCCAACTCACTATAACTATAGGGGTACTTTGGCTTTGTTTGGATTGATGGAATATAATGGGATGGAGCGGAACATAATAGAGTGGAGTGGAATGGATCGGAATGGAATAAATCTTCCATTCTATTGTTTGGATATTTTTAAAAAGAGAGGAACAAAATTAAAGATAAGTCGGGGTATGGGATGAAATCCATTCCATCTTGTTCTATTCCATTCCATTATTATTTTTCAAATCCAAACCATGGAACATTATTCCTTTCCATTATGTTTCATCTCATTCTATAAATCCAAACATAGCCTAAAGTGTCGGAATGTCAATATTCAATCCTAGAGTTTATGATTTTTGTGTCGTTAATGTGAGAAAAAGATGATCCTCCCTTTCCTATCATAACTCAATACTCCTTTTTGTCTCATATATAAGAAAATATATAAGAAAATATTTTTTTAAGTTTATTGAATAATTGATGTATTTGGTTCAAATAATAGACTAGATACCTCAATTATTCAAATAACTTGAAAAATGAATATTTACTTATATATGAGACTGGAAGAAGTATATGAATAATTGAGGGAAGTATATGAGAGTGGAAGAAGTATATGGATAATTGAGGGATCTTTGACGATTTTTTCCATTCCCACATTTGTCTCACGAACTTAGATATGACACTTACCCACGTTCTACTGTCAAGGCTATAGGTAGTTTTCCTAAACAGGGTTCCAAAAATAATATTTCGGTTCTTTTTTTTTTGTCAAGTAGTTTAGTGGCTAGAAATTTAACCTTTAAGGTGAATAAGTGGGATGACCGAGATTCGAATAATGCAGTGTTCCTGCTAACTGAGCTAAGCTCTCAAGACAATATTTCGGTTCTATCAACCATGTTATTACAATATATATCGAGGGTTTGCTACTTTTTTTGTTCTTTCCTTTTTAAACCTTTTGGTTAGGGTTTAGTACTTTTATGTTCCCCGTCTCATATCTTTTGCTTTCCATCAATACTATTCAGGTGTACGACGCTGTACGCCAACCTAGTTGAGATCTCAAGTTGTCGCAAGTTAAATTGAGGCATTAACATGACCCGGGCTCAAGGATAATACACACAAATCGAGCAAAAGGTTTGCAATTTTATTAAAAAATAACACAAAATTATATATATATAAACCTTTCTTCACCTTTTCTTCATAGCCGCCGCCCCCCACCTTAACCTAGTTTTTTTTCTTCTTGATCTATCAAGGAGGGGTTGTTTTAGGTCAATTTTTGACCCAAAATCACCCCTCATAATTGTTTTTCCTTTTCTTCTTTATTTAAATAAGTGATCTTCACATTGATCAAGTTTTTCTTTTGTGTTTTCTTTTTTGTGATGTCGCCGTCTGAGTGCGGCGTTGTGTTGTTCGTCGTCTTGTGCGACTTTTTTGTTGTCCCGTATTGTGCGATGTCAATTTGATTTCTATTGAAAAGATCGGCTTCAGTCAATTACAGATTCAACCAATGATTTGGGCTTCAACGCTCAGATCCGGATGCATGGATACTTCGGTGACTTTAACTTTATCATATTATTTGTTGTAGGCATTTTGCCGTTGTATGCTATTAACTCGGACGCTATGAGTTTTGTCCGCAGATTCATCCTTTACGTTTTTAGCGAGGTTGATTATGCGGTTGTTTTTGATGTAATCTATCAATTTGAATGAATGGATATCATTTTGTTATTGTCAAAAAAAAAAACACAAAATTTTTTTTTTTTTGAAGGAACACAAAATTATATTTTATTTTAGGCTTAATTAGTAAAATGGTCCCTTAAAGACATTTTATGTTTCATAATGGTCCCTTAAAGAAAAAAAGGTCCAGATTGGTCCCTTAAAGACATCTCCGTTAACCACATTGGTCCCTTCCGTTAATTTTTAACCCCAAAATTATAAGGTGGATCAACATTATAGTGCTCCACCATAAACCTCTTTAATTTTTTAATTTTAACCGTTTGATACTTTTGTCTAAATAAACACCATTGAATCTTATAGGTCTATTGTATTCAATGATGAACCATCAACACCTAATTTTGTTTTCCTTTCCTTCATCTTCTTCATTCATTTGTTCTTGATGTTCTTCATCATCTTCATAATACAAATCCAAACAAAAAACCAGAACTATAATCAAAGCTAAATCCAGAACAATATTCATGAGTTTTTCAATTTCATCATTTTTTTTACCAATCTAGAACACTATTCCAGAACAATAATCTCTGTTGTTTCAAAACCCAAATCCAGAATACTATCAATTTTTACCATCATTTCTTCATCAATCAAAGTTTTCTAGATTTCTTCCTCATTTTCTCCATAAATCAAAGCTTCAGTCTTTCTTCCTTTTCCCACAATGAACTTATTCATGAGTTTAAGAATTGATGTATTGCGTTTTTAGGGGTTTCGAGCGATGAGCACGACGCTTATTGTTGTTCAATAACCCACATGCCATGAACGAAGCTTTGCGTTTTTCTGTGTTACGTTGTTCTGGGTTGAACTTGTTGGTGATTGAGAAATGAGAACGATCTCTGCAATATGGTGGAGGGAGGTGGAAGATTAGAGTCTCTGCAACATGGTGATTGAGAACGATTTCTGAATGAATTTGTTGTTCTGGGTTGCGTTGTTCTTGTTCTGCGTTGTTCTTGTTCTGGGTTGCGTTGTTCTTGTTCTTGTTCTGGGTTTCATTAGATAGGTGTGTTGAAGAACAAATGAGTGAAGATGATGAAGAAAAGGAGAAAAAATAGGTGTTGATGATTTATCATTAGATACATAGATCTACAAAATCCAATGGTTCTCATTTAGTCAAAAATATCCAATGGTTCTCATTAAGTCAAAAATAACTTTTGGTGTTAAAAGTTAACGGAAAGGACTAATGTAGCAAACAGAGATGTCTTTAAGGGACCAAAACAGATCTTTTTTTCTTTAAGGGACCATTATGAAACCTAAAATGTCTTTAAGGGACCATTTTACTAATTAAGCCTTTATTTTATCTTAAACTTGATTATTTATCAACTCTGATTTTAACCTATAGTTGAGATCTTTTGCTTTTTTTTTTAATTAATTAATAAAAAAGCTTGACAGAGCCCTCACCTTAGACGCCACCTAATAAATTAATCAAAAAAAAAAAAGTCTGTTTTTTATATATTTTTTTTGCATAAAAAAAAAAAAAACTCTGATTTTTAATTCGTATTAGTTTCTGAATTGCAGAAAGCCAACGGGTTCATAGAGCGCGCTTGCGTTGCAACTCAAATCCGACACTGAAACTCTCTAGAATCGTTAATTTCGTGAAGTTCAAGTTAGTTTCTTCAATTAATCTTTTTTCTTATTATCCTCAATTTTCATCTTCGACCAAACTTATTATAGATTGAGAAAAAAAAAACTTTTTAAAAATTTAGGGTTTATTATGCTGGTAACCCAGGAACGAAATCGAATTCGGACCATTAATGTCATTCTTGTTTATATTGTTTTATTTGATTTTATTAATGTTTTATGTTTTGTTTGAATTAACTTTTGTCTCTGGGTATATGTATGCTTCACTTATCTGTTTTAATTATTTTGTGTTTTTTTAATCTAAGAGTGTTTTTTTTGGTTGTTGAATTTTTCAAAGAGGGTGAATAATTTGTTATATTTTTGTGCTCAATTAGAAGTACTGCATTGAAAGAGGTTAAGAGTTGAGAGAAGAAGTTGATTGAAATATGCTTCAGATTCGTCTTAGCAAGAATCCTTCATCTGATGGATCGGCAGGAGTGAAGCATTCACCTGTCGAAACTGTTACGGTTGCGTGCCCTGACCATTTAGTTCTTGCTGATCTTCCTGTTGCAAAGGGCATTGGTACAGCTACTGGTTCATCTGTTGTTAGGAATGTAGGTCGGAGATCTCGACGTCAACTTGGTGAGCGAGTTCATTTTTGTGTTCGCTGTGATTTCCCGATTGCTATTTATGGACGGCTGGTAAGTACTCTCTTACGTTGTAACCTGGTTTTGAATTTAGGTTTCTGCTTGCTAGGATGATTTTAATCACAATAACACATAAATCATTTTGTTCTGATATAACCTTTCCATTCAGGCTTAGTTTCAAAAGTGTTTTTTTATTCTTTCTTTTTGGGCATATTCTTTGCTTTAGCTTTGTATGCGTTTGATTTGGTGTTGACTTTTCGATTGGCCCTATGATTCTAATCTTTAGCATTTATAGATAACACTCGTTATTTCATCAATGACTTTGCATTTTTATCAAAAAATTGGTTGAAAATCACAAAATCTATTTTATACTTGTATCTAAACACTTTCTTCTTGTGTAGTTTTTTTTGCGGTTTAGTTTAGAGTTCTAGATGTTATGCATGCCTCCAGAGGTGTTGTGTTTAGTGATGTGGCTGCTATGTTTAAAATTTTGATAGTGTTTTTTCTCGCTGAACATGTGCTAGAAGTTGCGAATTTCCTTGATGTTGGCTTACTATAGGTTTGTTGTATTGCAGAGCCCTTGTGAGCATGCTTTCTGTCTCGATTGTGCTAGAAGTGATTCATTATGCTACCTGTAAGTATATTTCTTATCTTCTGCTCTTCATACAGACCAAGCTTAATGTTTCCTAATTACTTAATTTGGAATGTCTGCTTAGTTTCAACTTAACTGACTCCCCTTGGTCTCTTTGCAAATTTCTTTCACACATTAACTAATTTGAAGCATACCATTACTATATATACTTTTGATTTGTCTATCAATGGGTACATCATCTATAACTATGTTTAAATGCAATTGTCTTGCGTAACTTCCCATATTGCTGTCCAAATTTATTTCCAATTTTACCCATAATTTTAAAAATCAATGGCAGCAGTTTTATGTTTCTGTCAAACCCTTTCCCTTTGGTTTCTCTTTGTTTTCCTTTCTAGCCAGATCGGCCATCCTGAAAATTCAAATCCTCTATAGATTTTATTGAGACTGTTAGCTCATGCATAGTAAAAGTAACTGCATAGGAGAGTTTTCCCTTTGCAAATTGTTAATTAATGAAAGAGTGGATAAACTTAATGTGTGTGTCACTGAAACACCCAAAAAATGGAGAGGGTGAGAGAGAGATGATGTGAAATGGGAAGAGAATAAAAAAATAGAGAGCTACTACAAAGAGGAAAAACCAGTGGTCAAATTTGGCAGTGAGGTTATTAGAAAACAGTCGCCATGGTTGTGCGTGATAATTGTCTCATCTGCATGCTGTCATTTGCTGTTTGAGTTCTCCGTTTCACCACTGTCTTTGTTTTCTCAATCGCGTTCCTTTAAGTGAAATTGTACCAGTACTATTTGCTGACTCGTCATTCTAATTTGACATGTGGAGGACAGTTTAATAATTGTTACATGTCTGTGGGGCCAGCTTCACACAGATTAAAATATGTCACTTGAGTAGATAAAATGGTGCCTTTGCATTTGGGATGTAGCAATATTTTTTCCCACTATGCAATAAAACATGAGTGGCTCATTTATTCAATAACTTTTACTGTTTTCCTTGTGTTTTAGGGTATGTTTTATGTCTCTCTAAATATAAAATTATTCAGGTTATTTAACCAAAGAGCTCATCATTTTAAGATAGTTGGTTTATAACATGATATCAAAGTCTTCATTATCAAGTGGTCTAAGTTTTAAAGAAATCTAGGAAACTCTTGTAAAATTGAGAGAGTAGTGAAGAGAGCATTCCAGAGAGATGAAACTGAGAATCTGCAAAAAATATATCATGAATAGTTTGTTTGTATCAATAGATTTATATAGAAGTGGACCTATCATAAGTCACATAACTTCCTAGCTGACTCAGCCTTACAGAAGTAACGTAGTAATGGAAGACGAAACTGAGCACATTCTGTTATTTATAAGTGGTATGTGCAAGTGTAAGAAGCATGATTGGTTAGCTTAAGAAATTTCAGTTACTATACGAGCTATACCTTAATGGAGTTCAGTTTTTGATAAGTTTCTGTTGCCACTATTGAAAAGCTTAAGGGTCGCACAAGGTAGGGTAAGGCTGTTGCATTATCCATGCTTTAAGTTCAATTGGCTCTGTCGTGAACTTGTGATAGAACATGTTAAATATAAAATCTTTCACATGTTTTTACTAATGAACTTGAGTTTTGGGGATGATTTCAACCTTGATATTGACTTCGCAGATTATGTTTTGCAATTGATAGCTTCCATTTGTAGAAGTTCTCTATTGTGAGTAGCATATTGTTTATATATTAAAAAGGGTTTTCATCTTCCTTGGAACACAGATGTGATGAACGAATCCAGAAGATTCAGACAGTCAAAGTGATGGAAGGAATCCTAGTATGTGCAGCTCCTCATTGTCTCAAGACATTCTTCAAGAGAGCTGAATTTGAATCTCATATCCATGAATACCACGCTGATCTTGTTCCCTCCAATCCAGATAAAGAAGACGGAAATGAGTCAGAGGCACAAAGTGTTAGACAACCTACAGCCTCAGACTCCACTGTTCGAGGCCCTCAAAGGCAAGTTTTTTCACCAGGTTCAAATTCTCAACCCCATGATCTGGAAGACAGAACCCGTCGGCAACCAGTAAGAGATCAAACTCCTTCAAGGCCAACAATGCAGCAAAAGCCGCCATTTTTCGGCCAGCAACATCACTCCTCAGATACCATGTCTGGTTCTGTTGGAGGTATGCAACATGGAATTCATCAACAAAGTTTTGACATGCAGCAGCATCCCCCACAAGAACCTTCCCAGTTTACCGACAGGCAGCAATCTGTTGGTCCAGATAACTCATTTCCTGAGTATCCAATACTGCACCCTGCACAACCCGCCAATGCCCCCCTGCACTCAAACCCAATGCTGAACCCACCCGCACCATTTGGTTATCCCCCTTACCCACAAGACCGATCCCAACCATTTTATGCTGCTGCACCCTATGATAATATGCCCAGGCAGGACTCAGCTTCTGATATAGGTGGGGACCCAAATTCATTAATGGGTTTCCCTCAAGGTGTCCCAAATGGCCCAAATTTTCAAGGAAATTATCCCCAACCCTGGAATGTGGCAGGTGTTCCTTTTGAACAAGCACAAAGTGGTGGCATGGTTGTGGATCCAAGGGATGCCAAAGGTATACTGGCACCACAACCCATGGCCCTCCCACCACCACCACCGCCACCAGCACACATGATGAAACAGAACTACTATTCTGGTGAGCATGGACATGATGGTCAAGGTTATGGCTGGCAGCATGATAACCGTGACAGCTTTAATGGTCAAGGCTAATAAGGTTTCAACGATTCATATCATGTTTCTTTCATCTTTGAAATCACTAAACTGCAGTTTCTATTATATTTTGGCCTTTTTGTGTTTGTACATTCTAATCGAATTGAGTTTTTCCTTTATTTTTACCAAAGGTAATCGAAATGTTTATTGTCCTGCATTTGTTGCTAGAATTTGGAAATGAGAATCGAATCGAATGTGTTGGAATGATATGGTTTTCAACCTCAGTTTTTTGGTATGAATGGGTATGACAAACTTTGAGCTAGAAAGAATCATGAGTGACAATTTTCCTTCATCAACTATTTGATATATCTGGCAGTGTAGTTACAATTGGTTTGTGTAAAATATTTTTATAGAAAGTGATTGAAATCATGCAAATTGGTTATTTATTTTGATGTAAGATAAAAGTTTTTTGGTTTTAATTCAAGTATAAGAATGCATGTTGAATCATGTATCTTTCGTATTTGTTGCAAGAAATGGTTGATATATTATTTGTATGTTTTTTGAAAAACAAGTTAAAGAAATACTTTTAATTGCCAATACTTTATTAGGGTGATGCAAACTAAAGCTTATTTAGGACTAAAGCTTGATATTTGAAGTTGTTGAAAGGAGAAATAAGAGAATACAAGAGGCGTATGGCGAAGACCGTGTGTCATATAGCATTATGGACATTTTATTATATATATTAAGAGCATTAATTACAAAAGGAATATTTACTACGGAATATGTTACCCTAAGAATATTTTTAAAAAAATGTTATGCTAAGAATACTCTAGAATATATTTACAATAATATTAAATATCATCACTCCCCCTCAAGTTTGAGCATATAAGTCAAATGCACCAAGCTTACCACATATGTAGTTGATTCTAGGATCTCGAAGTGATTTTGTAAAAACATCTGCCAATTGATCGCTAGAATTGACAAAGCTTGTGACAATGTCGCCTGATTTGATCTTCTCTATGATAAAATGGCAATATAAACTATCGATCCAAATGTTATTTTTGTTGATTTTTAGATTAGGAAATCACTTGTATATGAAAATAAACAGAGGATGTTGAAAAGAATGAGCGTTAATATCTAAAAGAGTTTAAAGTATGGGATACACAATTCAAACTCTCATCAACATTTGATTATAAAAACAAATAAGAGTTGATTATTTTCAAGATTCATAATTAATCTCTTTTAAGCTGCTTTGATCTTTTAAGCTTACCTTACTTTTCTGAAGGCAAAAATGCAGAAACAAAGTAGAAGATCTACAGATCAAAAGCACATGTCAAAGGCAAAATAGGCAAACAAAATAAATCAAACATGGAACTGTCAAAAGTTCAACATCACAAAAGTTTATGACTTTACTTTTGATTGTGATAGAATTGATTTGAAAAGAATTGTTCATGTTAATTTTTATTTTTGTTAAGTAGTTTAGTGGCTAGAAATTTCACTCTTAAGGTGAATAAACAGAGTGTATAAGGTTCGAATTTCAGCTCCTGCATATATAATGTGATATTCATACAACTGAATTAAATTCAGGGGGACAGTCCCCGTGAGCTTAGCTTAGTTGGTAGGAACATTGCATTATATATGCAAGAGCCGAGATTCGAACTCCGGACACTTTACTTATTCACCTTAAGGGTAAAATTTCTAGTCACTGGATCTTCACAAAAAAAATCACGGAGCCAAAAAAATTTGTTCGGTAATAATGATTGTTTTTCAATTCTATTTGCATTAATTTTACTTCTAGAATCTAAACCAAACATACAGACAACCATATTCCTAATTTGTTGTGTGACCATGAAAAGCTTGTCTTAATTCTTCATTCTTCCTGCGAATAGCAAGTTTGTTCTTGAAGAGTTCTACAAATATTGCTATCTCAAATTTTCTCCTCAAAATGTTGTTGATGTTAGATGAATATAAATATTAATTCACAAAGGACCAAATACTTCATATATAAAGCGTAGGACCGAATATTCATTGAAGATTGAAATGAAAATAAAACAGTTCCATGAAAAAATCATGGTTGAGATAGTATAAGAATCAACGGGTGTAAATAGCATATAGATATAGCGACATGCGTTGAAAGTTGTTTTACTCCGACTCTAAAGTTTGGACCTGGATCACACTTGGTGACATGCTGCTTATAAAAAAAAAAACACTTGGTGACATGCCGCGGTCGTGCAGTCACGTGTTTCTGACCGTCTAATTTCGATCCAACGGTTCATGATAAAGGTATTTTTTAATTTAAGATTAGTCGTTAAATTTTACACCGTATGATTTAAATTGGATGGACATAAACTTCTGACTACATAACTGTACGATCAATATCCCTAAAGTTTACCTTTGAATCAATCCATCAATAAGAATTTAACTTTGGAAGTATCAAGTTTCGAACTCTAATTCTGCATATTACATGCAATGTTCGTAGTTTAATTTTTATTTAATTTTAATGTAAACTTAACCATATATGAGTCTTTTTAAATTTTAATTAACGTTTTTTTTTTAGAAAATTTTAATTAATGTTTTATTATTCAGTATAGTGATACTAACATATTAACATTTTTATTTGTCAAAAAAAAAAAATTAACATTTTTACAATGTACAAATATATAATTATTTTAATTCTTTTAAATTTGTAGACGAAATGACAAATGTCATTTAAAATTTACACACACAAATTCAAAATCCTATATTCGAATCCAAGTAAAGATGTTTAACCTAACAATCTTAATATTTTCCGTTTAACCAGATTTTACATACCTTTTATATATAATTATTAGTTTAAAACATAATAAAGAGAACAATTATTGTAAAAAGAAAAGAAAAAAAACCATAGAGAATTTTATGTTACTCCCACAACATGTTAAGACAAATGTTAGTGTAATTAAACAAACTCAAAACAAATAATTACATCTCCACTTACAAAATTGAGCCTAGTGAAGTTAATTAGACATAGCATTGGTTTACGAGCCTCTCTTTTTAATTTTTCCATCACATTACTTTCTTTATCTCTTATCTTCTCCATCAAAGAGCAACATGCTAAGATGTTTTTCTACTGCTTTTTTGACTTTTGGGGCAAAAAATCGGTGGTAATGGAGCTTTACAAACTGTATTGAAAAGGGAGAAAAGCACAAAGCTCTTAGACTTGGTAATTGAAATGGAAAATAGATTTTATTCTTTTCAATATCCCAGTGGGACAATGTAATGATCTTAAATATTGAGCAATAATCATTAGTTTCAAAATTTATGTCCAGCTTATGGGATCAGAGAGCTTTGTAGGGTTTAAAGTAACTAGTGATTTTGTTTTGGACTTCTTGCTTAATTGCTTTCCCACTTTGAAGCTACCTTCAATTCATTCACTAACTTACTCATGTGTAGTAGACTTCTAGCAGATATCTTATAACCATAGAGACTTCTACTAGCCAACATTTTATATGCTTTTTGGTTTTATTTTTCATGTATTGTGAGTATATTTGTTAACAAAAAAACATAGTTGTTTGACTCGGATCCGAGTTGTGTGCAGTCGGCTCAATAATCATGATGAGATTAAGATCGGTGATCCATGATTTAAGCTTGAATTTTCTATTTATAAGCAATTAAAATTTGATTATAAAATATGGATCGTCTGATCTTGACCGGACGGTCCAGATACGATAACTGTGCGCTTTCCGATTGCACTGAATCCAAATCTTTTCGGCTCATGTATTGGCTACTTGAAAGAAGTAAAAAGTAGTATTTGTCAATCGGAAATGTTTGTTGATTTCAAATGAACTTGGATATTGTTACTAGGTCTCAATAAGAAAAGGAATAAATGTTGTTACTGCGCTATCGCAATAGTCATTTTTGACCGTCTGATCAATAATAAGCAGCTGAGATTAAAATGTGCTTAACTTACTCTGATCAATCACATCCGTCTAATTATTTTTAGACGGCCGAGATTGCTTACTACATGTAACTACATGAAACAGTCACACCATGCAATCCTGATCCGTATTAATAGCCTCATGATAGTGTTGAATACAAATTCATAGACTATAATGTATAGTTGATCAAGTCAAAATGTCATGTAATCACTTTTTTACATATTTAAGTAGCAATTGAAGGTGATTTTGAATAAAGAAAATGAGTTAAGCATTTACTACCATAAAAATAAGGATGTAAAAGATATGGTCAAGTCAACTAAATGACAATTAGTGGGAAAAGTGGAATTTTAGGCCACAACACAACTATTGGTTTGATAAGATATACTAGTATAGTACAGTAAGTTATTTAAGTCTTAAATGTGCATAAACAAAGCACTTACTTGAAGATAGATAATCAATTAGCAAGTGATTCTAGAAAGTAATCAGCTAACAAAATAGTTACTTATATTTATATAGAAAATGTTAACAAAATAGTCAATTTAATTGCAAATGTCGCTTCAAGTGGCAGCAATACAAGTATACAACATGGTCCAATTCCAAGTTTAGTACTAAATTTGTACTAGTATTCAGTTGATGATGTTTGCGAGTAGAGACTAGTTGTCCTTAATCTAATTAATCCCGACATAATAACTAAGATTATGCAAATGTACTTCGCTGTAAAAGTAGTCTTGATCTATGCATATTGTCAACAGAAAAAAGTTTTTATCTGAGCCTTTTTTTTTGTTTGTAGTTATTTACTCACTTACTTTCTACTATATAAGTGAGTAGACTAAGGGGTGATTTAATTTGTGAAAACTGTTTTCATTTTTTAAAAATGAACAATTGTGATGGAAACAAGGAGATTAGTTAGTGATGCTTGTATTTTTTTAAGTTAATGAAAATAATATTTTGGCATTTTCGTTGTTTCTTAAAAATGTACACAATTATTCATTTCAAAAGCCTACTATCTTCTTGTTAATAAATAAAATTAATGCTAAATTTTTAAAATAAATATAGAAAACATTTTTACAAAGTGAACGGACCTAAATGACCATATAGTTTGGTGGCTAAAAATTTATCTATTAAGATTAATAAGAGCATCCACAATGGAGCTCCTCAAATTTGAGTACTTAACTGGGTCTCACGTGTGCACATCACTCATTTATTATTTTTTAATAATAGTACCTAATAAGTACTCAATCCCTCCAACCCAGCACCTCTTAAAAAGTTCTAAATCGGTCTCACTAATAACTATATATCTCATTAATAATACTACATTTTTATTAGGTCCCACAAAAATATATTATAATGAGGAGAAAGAGGGTACGTATTTGAGAACCAGTACCTATTAGGTACTCAATGAATTTTGCTCCAATGGTAGTACCTAATAAGTACCTATATAAGTACTTAATAGGTACTACCATTGGAGATGGTCTAAGTGGGGTATCCGAGATTCGAACTTCAAGTCTTCAACCTCTGCATATATAATATGATGTTCTTACCAATTGAGTTAAACTCATACCAATGTCATTCATTTATAAATTCCTTTTGTTTTCCATTTTTAACATACACACTTGGTAATCTCATACCAAGTGAGTATATGAATATAATTAATTTTGATTTTTCATCTTCTAAGACATGTAATGATAATTTTTGATAATTATAGGAATCAAGACATGTAATAAAACATAAAACCTTCATATGAAAACAACAATGTTTCACTTCTCAACGATTGTTATTTTGAAATGTGTGCACCCCAAATCCCCAATAATCCGTTCTTAGTAGATGTAGTAACTGAGTTTAAACTTTAAGAAGTATACAATCCATCAAAATATTGAAAAAGTATGTAAAATATTAATCAAAATTTGGGACAACCATAATAAACTGCATGCTCTGATCAACGAATCTATATTAAAAGAAAACACCTCCCAAGTACTAATATTCAAATAAAAAGAAACAATTGGACAATCCAATAAATTCTAAAATGTTCAAGAACACCAAAGCTAGCAAAGACATTTTTCATTGTGAAGTAAAGTAACTGAAATTATTACTGATTCATCAATAAAATAGTACTATAATTTGCATATAATATAGAGGAAGTATTGAAGTATCTATGAATTACAGCAAAAAAAATTTAGAGACTAATAATTTTGGAAAGCAATAAAGGACTAGATTCCTGCAATTTTTTTATATACCAAACAAATCTCTACATTAAAGAAAACCATAGAAAGCTTCAAATGATGTTGACCTATCATACCATATGCAACAACATAATCTAGTTTCAAATATATAAGAAAATCTACCAAATTGTTCTGTTTTTTACAAGCAAGAATGTCATGCCAAACCTTATGATTTCTTGCAATTTGGATTTAGTGTTTGTTTGTTATATGCATGCGGTGAGTTTGACCAAATCACAGTAAATCACGGTAATTTTGTAAAAAATGCACTTTGTAGTTTCAAGAAAATCAAAGTATCACCGTGATTTTACAAATACTACAGTTTTTATCTTCAAGAAAACCAAAGTGTCACCGTAATTTTATCTAATCCACGGTAATATCTTTACAGATAATTCCTGTTCTTTTCCACAATGTTAAAAACACTTGTTCAGTAGTTCTGTGGTTTCAAGGACCATCCATCACTAATAAAACAAGCCGGAAAAACATCACATTGAGGTAACTGTTATGTATCAAAGAAAATAAATCAACTTCTCAGAAAACAGTTACAAGATCACAACAGTCTTAAATACCAAGAGACAAGAATGCAGAAATTTGGCATACAGAATTGGAAGCACTGTAGAAACTCATAAACTACGGGGAATTTTTTAAGCTTCAACTTTACTTTTCAATCACACCAGCCAGCAAGGAATAGACATAAAGGGATGAATGAATATATGAATATAACAAAGTTAATAAGGTAATGTTTATTTGGGACCATTGTCTGAAGTAAGTCACATGTAAATAAAGTTTGATTAATTGATACCAACCAAGCAAGAAAAAAGCACTCTTACTCAAAATTACAACTTATGACAAGCAGCAAAACCAGGTGGCTTGAGCCCACCTTGTTATCACTTTTGCAGGAATGCATAACATTCCAAAAATTCAAGTTAAAATGCTCCAAAATTATAAACCCTCCCAACATTGCACCAATCAGTTAACCTTTTGCAGAATAAAGACACAAAAATAAAACACATCCCTGACCAAAGGTAGAGCACAATTTAAGTGGCACCACACTGCCAAAACCATATTCCCCTGCCTTTTTCTGGCAATAAAAGAAAACATCGTTCGCGCATGTTTGTTATTACGGTAGGTTTGCACACTGTAATTCTGTAGAAGTTTCATTCCATGTAGTCTTTTGCAAAATCACGATAATTCACCATGATTTTATAAAATTCACAGCGAGTTCAAACATACAAAACACCATGGAACAAAAAAAGACTCGCTCCATTAACATAATCAACATGTACATACTTTGTTTGGTACAAACCGGAGATGCAAGGGTAGATACTAATCTCACAAGCCCTCATGAAACATCATCAGCATATATGGTCAGTGCAAAAGAAAATAAATGCCGAAAAATACTTGTTATTAAGAGTAATCTAATATAATGTAATGTAATCTAAGAAGCAGTGTAGCTAATAACTGTAAAAGAAAAATGCAGGAGTATTTTTATCCAATCCAACCAACCAACCATGAAGAATACATAGCCATTTGTGAGTTTTACACAAGAAATGCAGCAAATGTAACAACATGAAACCAAAGAACACCTTATGGAACTTCAATTTTTTGTTTATTTTTTTCTTTCAATACAACCTAAGTACACTTCTAGCAATAGAATGTGCCTGACTGGACCTTCCTTTCGAAGCACCATTTCTCCGGCTGCCAGGCGTTAAGTAGAGCCTCAAGAGACCATTATCCATGTTGTTGGTAGGAGAATATCTCGCACTCCTGTTCCGCTCCAACACAAACTCATCCCTTCCCTTTCTTCCAAGATACCCATTACTACCTTGAACATCACTCTTCCTGCCGCTAAAAATTCCTCCTCCTCCCATGCTCGGCGCATTCCTCCAACTCACACTACTATTGCTCCTCAGCATCTTCCTATTGAAACCATTACCACCACCACCAATACTACCAATTCCAACACCACCTCTAACATCCCCATTCCTTTCCCCTCTAAACTCCTGCCATGACTCCGAGTAAGAACGCTCCACCCCGTTACAGTTACCACCTCTACTGCTACACCTATCATCTTCCTCCTCTTTGTTATTATTCCCCCCACCACGACGA
Organism: Trifolium pratense; assembly: GCF_020283565.1. Classification (NCBI taxonomy): domain Eukaryota; kingdom Viridiplantae; phylum Streptophyta; class Magnoliopsida; order Fabales; family Fabaceae; genus Trifolium; species Trifolium pratense. The sequence continues at coordinate 25,615,141 of NC_060064.1, read as the reverse complement.
TGTATAAAACCCCAAATACTCCATGCTTTCCATCTACTCGAACTCTTCTTAGACCCTCCTTTACGATCACCACCAACATTATTACTCCCAACAACAGAAGCATTATCTCTAAAACCCCCCAATTCAAAGCTCTCAGAACAATCATCCCTCAAGGAATTATTCGAATTAGAATTAGAATTTGAGTAATCCCTCAAATCCCTATCAACAACTTTCTGACCGTGTAATAAATAATCAACACCAGCAACATTAGCATTAACACCAACATTAACACTAGCATTAACACTAGCAGTAGCAGGAGTAACCTTAGCATTAGAAACAGGTTTCAATTCATCCATTTCAGCAACAACAGCAGCAGCAGTTTTCCTAATAGAACTAGACCTATCAAGACTCTTCCTTCTCCTGGTTGAAGAATCAGAGTAATACTCTTTAGTCTGAGTTTGATTACCAGGAAAATTTACATTCTCTTCACCATTCTCATTCAAAAGTGGTGGCTCCTCAACAGGTATAAGTGAATCAGTTCTTAGAACATGAACTGGAGCATCTTCAACCACAGACAGCATAGTAGGTAAGGGCATTCTGGGAACTGTCTTTCCAATTAAATAACCATCCCAAGAAGCTCGTGGCTCATCGAACGAGTATCGGGGATCATCGAACGACATGCGAGCAATATCAAGCGAGAACCGCGGATCAGTATCACATGAACGCCGGCCAAAGCCATAATCAGCGATCTCCGACTGAGTTTCTCGAAATTGGCGGCCGATTGGCTTCTCCACCGGTAAAAGCGCCGAGGAACCCGAAACGGCACCGTTTCGTGGACCTCTCTTCTTGGCTTTCTGCTTCTGTCTCCATTTCTGAAGCTTCTTACTGAAAACAGAAGCTGCCGACCAAAAACTTCCAGCAATTTCCTTTAAATCTCGACCTGAACTTTTCTTCGCATCTAGATCCATATGCTCTTTCATCGGCTTCAACGATTCCTCTTCAGCAAAAACTAACTCTGGTTCACGTTCTGGTTGAAATTCGGGTTCTTCTTCAACAATTTCGTGAAAACTCTCCTCAATCACATTAGATAGTTCTCGTTGTTGAAGCTGTGGTGGTTCCAAAACCCTAATTTCGTCTCCTTCAGAATCTTCAACAACAATGGTATCTTCTTCTCCTTCGTCGTCTTCTTCGATAAATGGTTGTTGAACAGTGTTAGAAGAAGAAGAACAAGCTTGATTTCTGATAACAGTCTCTACCTCAGGGAGAGTTGGTGGTTCAGGTTTGGGGATTTTCCGTTCGTCGGCTTGATTGAAAAGAGAATAGAGTGTGCTACGACCTCGAACGTCGCAGGATTTACGCTGCGGCTCAAATGTAGCGGCGAAAAGTTCGTTTTTGGAGGCGGAGAAGGATTTAGTACGGCGGAGCTCAGGGAAGAAGGAATTAGATGAGGTAGTAGGAGGACGGTTGTTGTTGTTGTTGCGTTGGGAAGTGGAGGGACGGAAAATGGCTTTAAGTGCGGCGGCAGCGGTGGAGGAAGTTGGGGGTTTTCGGGTGGTGGAAGTGGAAGAGGAGGAAGCGTTGTTGTTTGGATCGAGAAGTGAAAGACGCTCGAAAAGACATGAAGGACAAAAGCCGGTGAAAATCTCTTGAGGATGAGTTGGACAGGAAGTGGAAGGACGATTTGGTTGAAGTAGTAATGGCGGTGGTTGTTGTTGTTGTGGTGGCGGTGGTGGTTGTGGTTGAGTGGGGGGATTCATAACCGTAAATGGTGGTGGTGTGTGATTGTGATGAAAAGTGTGGTCATGATACGGTGAAGAAGAAAAATGAGAAGAATTTGTGAGATAGAGATGGGAGTGCAGAAGGGAAAAAGAAAAGAGAGTGTTGTGTGAATTGTGATTGAGATTGAGAGAGAAAGGAAGGAAAGAGAGAGAGAGAGAGAGAAGTGTTTGGTTTCCAACGGACACACACAGAGAAAAAGTGAAGAAAGAGAGAGAGAGAATCTGTGTGATTGGGGACTCAACAGGAAGAAGGAAAGGAAACTGCTGGAAACTAAAATTAAATAAACGTTAATGTTATGCATAATCACCGGCATAAATGTACATTATACTTTCTTTTTTTTTTAAATGGCAAAATATTATTAATAATAATCGGTCTCTGCACAAGACGAATAAAGATCGGGAAAAACGGAACTACAAAAATAAATGTGTTGTATATAAGCGGAACACCAATGATAAAGCTAAAAACAGACACCACCTAGTACACACTCCACAGTCAACACACCATCAACCCGACCCGAAAAGATATCCTAAGACTCTAACTCTCGATCTCGAATCAAAAGTGATCGGCCCATCAGAATACAAAAGCAGCTTCGCAAGCCAAAAATAAATGGGGCAACGGTAGAATGAAAAACTAGGCAGCTAAGTCCCCAGCTCGCAGTCCGCTCCAAACAGTCAACACCGATGTAGGAAAGGTCGACGAGATACAAAGAAACCTGCAAATCTCAGCAGATTTGGACACCATCAGAGAATCAAAAACGAATCCTGCAAATCTCAACAGATTTGAAAGCGGTTAGAGAATCCCGTATCGAGTAAAATCATTCACACAACATCAACCACATCACGAAGTCGCCAGATCCAATACTGCCACAACAACACCTCACCCCCACTCCCCCTCAACTCAGAACCGTCACAACCACCACCACAACAACACCAAAACCTCGGCCACCACCACCACTCCAAACAAGACTCACCACCGTAACACCAAAATCACACCAAACCTCCGGATCCGCATCGAACCACCACACCCACCGGAAAAACAGCACCAAAACCGCCGAAGCAAAGTCCAGATCCGCACCAGCACAATATACGAGATCCGCACCAGCACAAAATCCGAACCAACAAAACCCAAATCCGCAACAACAACAACAAATTTCCGGTGCGGAGAGGAACAACAAACAGATGAGGATAAATGTACATTATACTATAATTAATTATATTTGCTTCCGAAAAATATTGAAGTTTTTTAAGATTTTTATAAATACTAAATAATTTTTTTAATAGACGAATGGTAAAGTCATTGAAAACCCACACACAAATTGAAGTAATCGGAGTTCGAAACTAACGATTTTGATATTTCTATCCGTTAAGCTTTTTAAATTTGTATTTTATTACTGGTCCCTGTTTGTATTCTTTGAACATTTTTAACATGTCATCACTACTATTCCTTGGAAAGAAAAATATATCACTACTATTAAGAGCATCAACAATGGCGGAACTTAAGTTGCTTTTTGTGGGTCCAAATTGCCACATTGCATCTAAGCAATTTTAACTGATTTCACTCAATGGCAATTACAATAAGCAATCCATATTTGACCCATCAATTTATATATATTTTTTTAATTTCACTTAATTTTTATTTAAATTTAAATATTAGTTCAATTTTTTTTTTTTACTTAAAAGTTCAATTATTTTTATTTAAATTTAATCGCCACTTATGTACAAAAAAAAATTAATCGCCACTAAGATTTTTTTACCTCCTAAGATTTTTTTTATAATTTTTTTTTACGGAAAAAATAAATTGTTATTGTTAATTATTAATACAATGTATATTTTAGAAAAATAGTACTCTCTCCGTCCCAAAATAAATGACATATTTTTGACTTCGTGTATTATTCATATAATCCACTTTGGTTATATTTTCTACCAATATATAAGTGTAAATATTAGCATATTAGATGTTGTTTGATTTGTCTCGATGAATATTTTCAAAATATATAATTTTTAATAATGTATAATTTAAGATATTAACGTTTAAAGTTCTACATTGATAAACGTGATAGTGGTCAACTAGGTAATTTATTTTGGGTATAATGAATTAAGATGGATAGTTAATTCTATTGATTTTTAAAAAAGAAAATTTTAACTTACGAAATTATTCTTCAATAATCGCATAGAAAAAATAATTTTATCCATAAAAAATACATATGATAAAGAAAATTTTAAAAAACTTCATTAATATTATAATACAACTAAAATATAATGTTCCTACCAACTAAGTTAAGTCCAAGAGAACTGTGTGACAAATGTCTTGAAAATCAGCGGAATTAAAAGCGAGTAATTATCATAATGTATATCATACAATGATCATAATTGTTCACACAATATCCCTAGGCTCTAGGCCATATCAACAAAGGATATTATGTTTACAACCCAAAAGATAGGATTAGCAAAGTTAAATATGCCGTGGTTTTGTTTTATTAACATGTGACGCCTAGATTTTCTTAAGTGTTTTATTTATTTATATTTAATAAATTCGCGTTAAGGGGTTTGGGTGTTACAATAGTGGTATCGCATAGAAAATAACGTGTTTAAATAAGTGGCTAAAATTTTTATCTCTAATTTTGTGTATAGTCATGAAAATTTATCGTACTTATAATATAATAATCGAAAAATAGTAATTAAGATTATAAGTATGTTCCGAAAATGGATTTCCTGCGGTCACTATTTGACTGTAGGTTAATCTCAGCCATGCAATTTTATTATACCTCATTGAAAGAAAAAAAAAACTGATGTGACTTGCCACATGAGTGTTGACTTGATCAAAATTAATCTTTTGCAAAAGAGATAAAGATAGGGGTCAAAAGTGATATTTTAAAACATAGGGAGTCAGGTTGTATGGACGGAGCGAAACCATCGGTTGTTCACAGGATCAGCAGATACGCCCCATATTTTGTTGGACAAGATCAAACTTTTCTCTTTTAGGTGCCGACGAGTGTCACGTTAGCTTATAACTACCATAGCTGGTGGTCTAGTCCTATGATTTGTTTGGGTTTTGTATGATTTGTTTATGATTCTATTTCTATGACTCTTTGTAAACTTTTGTAGTCTATCTTGGCACGTCTTGTGCTGGGAGGCTGTTGTGCACGGGTTTTTGCCAGTAAAAAACGTATTCGTGGGGTGTTTTTTGAAACGTATCAATAAGATAGACCCATACTTCGAGTTGTTTCACTCCATAAATAAACTCGAACACTTAAGAAATCCGTCGGACAAGCGGACGTGGTAATATATCTCATTTTAGCTTCTTCAAAAAAGAAAAACATAGGGAGCCAAAATCGCAACTTTCTAAAATTTAGGGGGACAAAAGTGCAATTTAGCCTAAAGCATATTATTTATTTGATCAAAATCCAATCTAAATGCTCTAAAGGAGTGACCGCATAACTGGAACATAGTACTTTGAATGCATGGAATCCAGATCCGTATCTTCCACTTTCATAGATGCATGACTTCTTTTTAACAACTTGATTTTAAGTTCTTTTATTAGTATCAGTTTATTACATTTTTTATTTTTTTTATCATGGTAACAAATGTCTTGGAGAAATTGTTTAAGGAATTTATAAGAATATACTTAGTAAAAAATAACAAATAACTGATAAGTTAGTTTTTAGCGGATGTGTTTATAATTTATAGTTTCTGTCAGATAAGTTAGTTAATTGAATTTGTAGTATTTTGTAAAATTAGCAGTTGAAATAATTTATAGGTACGAAATAATATAAAAAAGATATATTTAAGCCTAGCTGTCACCATTTTTCTTTTTCTTCTTAGTTTCCAAATCGTTTTTCCTTCTCGTTATCTATACCTATATATAAAGGCAGAACATTATTTTTGTGTAGCATTTTTTTAAAAATCCCAAAATACCCTTAACAGTTTTTTTATTTTTTATTCAAACTCTTCTTTAATAACTTCCAAAACTAACTACTCGATCTTCTTTAAATTTCAAAACCAACTATTTTTATTCATTTGTTCCCTTCATTTATAGTTTACACATAAAAAAAAATCATAATAGAAAATTCATAAAAAAGAAATATATAACAAATCTAGAATAAATAAGTGTGATTTTCACACAAAAAATTGCATCACACTAACGGGCACGGAAGGCCACTAGTAATGAATAAGTATGATTTTCACATATTTGTTTGCTTTGATTTCTCGTCTTTGTACGATGTATTTGTTGTTCCGTCTTTGTGCGGTGTGTATTTGTATCATGTTGAAATTTTCGTTCGATTAATGCAGATTCAATCAATGTCGACTTTTGTGTCATCAACGTTACAGATCCCAATGAATGAATATTCCGGAAACTTCAATATAGTCATATTTAAATTTGCAGGCTTATGCAATTTGCCGTTTTATGCTATTAACATGAACACTATGAGTTTGTTCGCAGATTTATCTTTTTTATTTTTAGCGACTTTGAACTTTTATTGCATCGATGTACTCTATTAATTTGAATGAATGGATATCGTTTATTTTGAGTAAAAAAAACTAATATTTACATTTTTTATCCAAGTAAGATAAAAGGGATACAATTGAAAGAAAAAGTAATAAACTATAAGCTACTTAAATTATCTTATCAAAATAAGCTATAAGCTAATAAAAATAAGCTATAAGATTGTGAGAAAGAAAACAAGTTATCAAACTGATTTTTTTTATTAATATGAACTTATAAGTCGTAAGCTAAAAAAAAATGTTTTGACGAAATAAGCTCAAAATTTGTCATCGTAAAATATAGATATCTTAAAAATATAAGTCAAACAATTGCTAAACTAAAAAGTACTTATTTTTCTATATATACGAAAAATATTTTTTTATTTTAAATTTTTAAAACAAAACCCTATATCACCATTTTCCTATTTTTTCTTTTTTATAAAAGCATTTTCCTTTGTTTTTAATGAGGCATACACTATCAATCGATAATTTAAGAATATTTATCCAACAATCATGAGAATAAGTCCCATACGTAAAATTGCACGTGGTACCTAAAACTAATTTGTAACCAATTTTTACTTGAGATGCATATGACATGTTTTCATTGATTATTGAATAAATACCCAAATTTTTCAAGAGATAATGTAAAAAAAACATTTTTTTTACAAATTAGTTTTAAAATTAAAAAATGGATTAATTTTTTAAAATGTTTAATCATTATTGTTTTAAAATTATTTTGGGCCCAAATTTTGGATGTATTTTTTGGGACCTAGGACAGTCGCTCTCCCGCCCAATCTCAAATACAGCCCTGAGTTTGATGAAGGTGAAATATATTGTGATTGATGTATGATAAAATTGTTTCATCCAATTGTTCTCGCATTTTGGGTGGCGAGGGGAGCTATGTGAATTATGCACATTGAGCCAAAAACAACCGTACAAATGACAGAGATACCACGTCTCCATCCAAAATCTTTGGGCATTGGGATTTTGGTTGGTCATCTCACTTATTATTTCTTAACATTCACTTTTTCAAGAAATGTTAGACTTCTAACTCACACACTTTGCACAATAAATTTCCCCTTATGTTTGAGTTCATTCAATTCATTATGTTCTCCCTCAAGCGGATATTGTTGTTATCCACATACATATGCACCGTCGTTGTCACTACATCAACGAGACACACCGGATCATCCATTTTTTAGAAGACTTCGACACAAGGAGTCAACTCCTAGCTTTAATTAGTAACCATTGAATTTGCTGATACCCCTGTTGGATGGTAGGGGAATCGAAGATCAACATTGAACCCATAACAACAACCTAAGTGAGGGAAATAACACATAATCAACATTGTAGGTCGAATAGAACTTAATCCTTCATTTGTATTCTCAGACTGGTGTAACGATCCATTAGCTTGCATTCTAAGTATCTAATGGTTTTCGTAATTTTTGTAAGGGTTGAGTGCCCCTTGCACTCTTTTTAATTCAATCCTTTTGCTTATCAAAAAAAAAAAAAAAAAAAAACATAATCAACATTCTGACTTATATATTATTCAACAATTCATTTTTTTTTAATAAACTCACTCTTACAACAATATTATTGTGGACTACTATTGTAACATCAACCTTAAACATTTTTGTAAAAGATTAGCGTATTTTGTTTCCTTTGAGAAACGAAAGACTTGCAAAACAATAATATTCATTTGTAAATATTATTGATAATGAAATACAGTAAGTTTATTGGTGTAAAAAAATAATAATAAAAGTGCAAATAACCACGTGCTTTATGAGACACACAGTGTACACATTTTTAGAGCTCCACCTATATAGCTTTGCATGAATATAAACACATTCACTATATATACTCGTACATACATAATGTACCTTTAATTAATTCTTTAAGGTCTATGGTTAGAACTAATTTCCATCTTAATATTACTTAGTTTTCTTTTCTTACATGTAGATGTTTCCAATTTTTAAAGATTCCATTGTCGATAGAAAAAGCAAAAGTTAATTAGGCCATCACAATTTACATTTGGAGAGAGAGAAAGAAATGAAAAAAGAAATCATCTGCACTGCATTTTTTCCTTTCTCACATTTCGCTTTCTTTCTTTGCTTTTCTCATTCATTCACACACTCACTAAACTTCTTTTCCTTTTCTATATATATTTTTCTCTATCTTTCACTTTCTTTTTTCTCTTTTTCTTTATCCTGTTTCGAGTTCCTTTTTGTTTTTCGGCTTTCTTTTTCCTCCAAAATTTCCCACTTGGTTCTGCTTAGTAAGCAAACAAACTGTGCTACTACCATCAGTGTCCAAAACACAAGGTACATTGCAATGGACCCACTTCACTGCATACCCTAAAATACTTTTTCAAACTTAAATTTAAGAATGCGAGCGTATTTTGCTTTTGAATATATAAGGTGAATATTGATTTTTAAATAAATAAATTATTATAATTAAAATTGATTTTTTTTTTAACTATAGTATAAATTATTAAACTCTTTATATTACTTATCTTGTGTGTTCCACAAGTTTCTGACGGAAATTAATCATTACTAACGATGATAGAAATTTCGTATGAAACCTAAAGAAAAAACATTACTCAAATAAATTTTTTATTGTGTAGCATAATACACAAGGCCGGTCTTGGACAAGTGCTTCAAGCCCTATAGGATTGGACGCCTAAATATTTAGAACCTCAAATTTTTTATTCTTTAATATATAGTAGTCAGTTTAATTTTTTTTTTTTTTTGACAAAAGTTTAATTTATTTGTTGTTTGTTAGTCGATTTATTTTTAAATAGGAGAGCACTAGCAACGACATAAAAAATGGAAAAAATTCAATTGCATGGTCCATCTGCTAATATGAATATTTTTATATATTATTTATAAAGATGACTATTTTTATGTTATTTACAATTTAAATAAAGAATTATTCTTTTTAATTTTTTTGCATTTTTTTATTAAAGGTTATCTTAACTAATACATTACTGATAAACAAATTAACATATAATAGTACATGATAAACCTCATAGTTAAGCTAGCAGTAAAGTATGTATGTTTGGCGGTAAAAAAAGTGATGATAAGTCTGTTTCTTCTTTTTTTTTTTTTTTTTTATTATCTTGCTTCTCTCTTGGAGATATGAGTGATTTTGCTTCAAGTTTAATTTTTTTTTACTATGTTATAAATATGGGTTGAATCGAAACTCTGATCACTTGGTTAAAGAATTTAAATATATTATATGAATTAGGGGTGTTCGCGGTGCGGTTTGATTCGGGTTTGAGTATAAAAATCATCCTAACCGCGAGATAAAAATGCATTCGACTCGGTTTGGTTCAGTTGATTTTTAAAAACTCGTCCAAAACAAACCAAACCAATACGATTATGGTTGGTTCGGTTTGTGCAGTTTATCACGATATAAAAAATATGACAATATTTTCAACTTGTTACAAAAAATCGTAGGAAATTTTAATTTATTTTATTGTTTACAAGATACATATGCATATACAAAAATTGTATATACATAATCACTTATTTTTAATACCAACAATATAAAAATGATATGTTTTGACAGCCTACTGTTTTATGGACTCAAATTGGGTTGATTGCTAATAGTTAATAGAGTTAAGTTAAGTATTGCGGTTTGGTTTGATTTGGTTTGATTTTCTGAAATGAAAACCGCAAACCAAACCAAATTGTGCGGTTTAGAAGAAAAATGATCCGTGCGGTTAAAACTAAATGCGGTTTTTTGCGGTTTCGGTTTGGATTGGTTCGGTTTGCGGTTTTACTTTTGGATTGGTTCGGATACGATCACCCCTAATATGAACTAATTAAGGATTCTCCCTCAATTTTTTTAATTGTGATAATTAAGTCTTTCAATTTTTTTATTTAAAATTCTCCAAATCTCATAACAAATTAACTAAAATATTAAATCCAACTCTTAATAGCATATTCTATAAGAAAACAAAACTCAAACTTTGCGTTTTTTTTTTTGACAAGATCAAACTTTGCTCTTAATCTAATTCTAACCCTACTTCCTGAAAAATTTATCATTTTACTATATGTTTAAATTTTTAACATATTAAAACATTTCATCCCAAATTTATCATAATAACCATATTTATTTAACCTAGAAATTAATAATCTCTTTCTAGATTAAATTGTATGGATAACCCGACTTCCAACATTGAGAAGAATAACTTTTTATTAGATTTTAATTATTTTACGGCAGAATTCCAAATTATCAAGCTCATTCTCAAACCTAAAAAAGAACCTATAAAATTTGTACATATAATTCAAACTAGAGAATCAAAACTTTAACCTAGTCATTATCATTATCATAATTAAGGCATATTGTATGCACGATTTTTTAATTCAGCATAGAATTGAATCTCAAAATAGACAAAAGATTTTTCCTTAGAGACGAAGTATATGTGTTATGAATTTCTTTCTTCATAGTCTTAGTTTGTGTTTGTGTTTTGTGAAAGATGTTTTGCCTTATGCGGGTTAAAGAATGTGACATAAGGTAGAGAGAATGGCTTTATCTTGGCATGCTTTTATACATTTGGCAAGAAAGAGTACGTACCTTAGGAGACTATAAAGTATAGACAACTTAATCAAATAAGTCCCACACTCACCAAAAGACAAAAATGGTATCCCTCAAAGCATAATGTGAAAGACCACAAACTAATCTCCATCGACTACAAAAGGAAACAAGCTTTATCCATAAACTCTAGTTTCCCGGCCATATGCCAACTTTAGTGATAATCTAATTTTTCTACATGATTGTTTACATTAACATTCAAATTAGTTACTGGTCTCAAGTGATTACTAAAATGTCTTTAGAATGTATTATTTAAAGAATCTAAATTCTACTTATAAGAGATTTTTTTTTCTTTCTAAATTTTACTTATCTTCAGCAGAATTCTGCATGTATTACGAGTCATCTTCTCATAAAAATCAGAAGATTAAAATAAATATTTTTAACATTAGCTAATACCTAGTGTCTTCCATTCAAGCCTTCCTAATGCCAATAAGCTATGAAATTATTAATGTAAATAACACTGCTAGAAGTTGTTTTTACAAGGGCAAAACCCTTGGGAAATCGCAAAAAACACTTAGAAAGACATATTTGATCGGGGTTTTGTGAGGGGCTCTTTGACTCCCAAATACATTCATATATCACAAATTATTTGTGAGAGGTTGCCCCTGTAAAATTTGTGAGGCGCTAACTCCACACAAACTTTCTTGGGTCACCCTTGTCGAATGCGCTCGATGGTTGATGAAGTAAAATTTGGAGTTGATTAGCTTTTATGATAGGAATTTTGGTCTATCTCCAACAATTATTTATTTTATATTTTAGGTTACAAGTATATTGACATTCAAAAAATAAATGGAATGAGGATTTAGTATGACACATGCAAAGACTGCAATCTAAATTACAACCCTATTCATAAGATGTTCATCAGTTGGGATCTTAGCATGCATAAGCCTCCAACATATATAATAAAGATTTGGAGGGTGGGATATTAGGGCACCAATATATTTGGCCCAGTGCAGATTTTAAGAGTGACCAATTTTAAATAAAAATGCATCTTTGAAAGTGAGATGGCATGAGCTATACAAGTTCCACACCAGTTGATCTTGCCTAGATTAAATAGGGATAGTAACTTGTAATAAAAGATTACTTAGATTTGAGAAAAGCTTGAGACACACAATAAGGCAACCTCCAAGCAGAGTTAACAATGAAACCATTGACCAATTGATAACATAAAATTAGGGGCCTTTGTAATTTTTTAATTTTTTTTCCTTTGAGATATAAAGTTTTTTTTTGAACAAGCCAAAATGAGATATATTAACCAAATCAGCCTCCCTGACACAAGACGTACCATGGCAGACTACAAAAGTTTACAAGGATAGTCAAAACAAACAAAAAACATATATAAAAGTCATACAAATCCCAAGCAAAAACGAGGACTTGACCACCAGCTATGGTAGTTTAAAGCTAACGTAATATTCGTCGACTTCAACCACCTAAATGAAAACAGCTTGATCTTGTCCAACAAAACATGGGGCATATCTGCTGATCCTCGGAACAGTCGATGATTTCTCTCCGTCCATACGACCCAAACGCAAGCAAGCCAGATGAGCAAGGAAAGAACGACGCGCTCGAGATCCACCTGTTGAGGATGTGAACTGAATAAAGTGATCGCGCAAAGAAACAAACTCCACCAAAGGAATGCCAATCCATGACCGCACTAAATCCCAAAGAGAGCCAACAAAACCGCAATATGAATAAATGATGAGCCGACTCAGCCTCACCACACCCGAAAACACACGTGTGAGCTGTAGGAGATAAAACCCGACGAGTAACCAGATTCACTCTCGTGGGCAACCTGTCACGCAATAAACGCCACGCAAGATTGGAAACCTTCAAAGGAACCTGAGGGTGCCAAATAAGATTATCCGCAGCATCCATAGTGACCAAAGCATGAGCAAACATATATGAGCATCCATAGATTTTCCTTTGAGATATAAAGTTGTGTCTACTAAAGTTTGGAATTTAAGATTATTGATACAATATATGATTTAAAATTGTGATTAAAAATTATTAAAAATTGCAATAGAGAGCAAACATTTTAGGAGATTAGACCAGAAAAGGAACATATACAACCAATTGTTTTGTTATCAATTTTATTAGGAAAATTCCTCATAAAAAAAATTATTAGAAAAATTCAGTGGAATAAAACTCGAAGAATGATAAGGTGCGTGGATATAAAAGGTTTTGTAAGGTTGAATTATATCCAACTCTCAATTCTAAGATGTTATCAGAGTCTCTCCACGATCAGCTGAGCCACATGTTATTAGGTTATCGCTATCGGGTCATCCACTATTTATATCAATGCACCAAACCTAATAGTGTTGGGCGAGAGAGACTGTGTTAAGAAGTCTCACATCGGATGTGAGATGACTTAAACATGAAACAATTCTCATCCTACAAGTCAGTTTTCTAAGGATGAGTTAGATCCAATATAAATATATTATTAAATAGAGAAAAATTAGTTATATTTAAAGCTACTAAATAAAAATATTTGTTACCTATATATTCAAGAGACAGTGTGAGTATTTTCAGTGTATGCACCAAGGCAGAGAGGCAGGTCATGAGCTCCTGCACTGTACTGTCTAACATTACAAACACCAAACCATTCCTTACCCAATTCTGCCAACATCTGATCTTTACCATTCATATTTATATTTGTGGTCCACACATTACAACCACAAACACAATCTGATCAATTTTGTTTCTTTAACCTCTCTCTCTCTCTCTCTCTGTCTCTTCAATATTTGTTAAATTCATCAGGTTTGATCCATGCATGCAACAATATTACAATGTTACCAGTAACTGCACCTTAATTTTATTATTTCACGGGTTTACATTAAATATTCACCTCTTCTTCTTATGTTACCACGCGTGGCTAGTTATTATTTATTTAACCAATGAAAATTGTACACGAGTGTTGCCAGAGAGAATGGACCCTTCATGATAGGCTTTGACGTCATAAAATTTAAAAATTAATTAGTCTATTACTCCTACATTAATTATTATATTTAGAGATGTCAATGGATATCCATATATAGGCGCAAATAGTATGATATCCGTGTCCATTCTATTAGATAAATATCATATTCGTATTCGTTCCATATTCATGCGGGTAATCCGCAGGTTTTGAGGTATCCGCGGAGATTAACATATATACATGGATGATAATTTTTAAAATTTTTTTTTCTTCTAATTATATCTAAAATTTCTTAAAAGAAGTAAAAAAAAAATATTAACACATAATAATATTCATGCATTTCACTTTCAATTTACAACAATTCATTTTTCTTCTTTTTACCAAATCTTAATATAATATCCATGTATTTCTCTTTAAAAATAATTTTCTTATTTATTAGCGGGTATGTATATCCGTGGACGTGGATACTATTAAATCCGTATTCATATCCATTAAGTATCGGGTAATTAAAATATTCATCTATTTCATCCGTGAATATCCATTAAGTTATTTGTCCCGTATTCGTGACGGAATTTATCAACGAATATTTGCGGGCAATGCCTAATTATACTCCACTTGGTACTATGTACTAGTACACATTTTGTAAGCTAATTTATTATCATTTATTTGGTAAAATTGTTTACATTTGAAAATTATTACATGATGTTAAAAGGGGTGAATTCTAAGGTGAGGGTTCTGTTAAGTCCCTCACCGGTGTACCACTCAAATTGACCATTAGATTAAGAAAGTCTACGTGATTTTTTTTTGTCATTACCACACTGGATCATATTATTTCCCTCTCCTTTAGCAGAACACGGCAACACGCTCTGTAACTTTTTTTCTCCCATTCTTCTTTCACTTCCTCTTCTCCATCACAACAACAACCACCACTATCCCCATACCAAACAGAAATGAAATGAACAGAGAAACACACAAATTGTTGCACTTTCCACTAAACAACAATTAGATTGGTCCATATAAAAAAAATCTGGAAGGGGTTAGAAAATGAACGATTACATGGAGAAGAAAAAATTGTGCTTTTGTTTATTTGTTAACTTATTAAATGAAAATCAAAAGTTCAATTAAATGATTTAATTATATAACCTACTTCAACATAGTGAAATTAAGAAAATAGTAAAATAGGAAAATGGTGGTATTCTTTCAACAGGAGATGGATTGGATAAAGGAAAGAGGGAGGAGGAGGGCACTTGAACCAGGGAAGGAGAAGAGAGAAGAAAGAAAAAAGGATCCAGTGTGATGTGGTGCATAATAGTTTATTTAATCTAATGGTTGTTAAACATGGTTCACGGTGAGGGACTTACTTGATACCTCACCCTAGAAGCAACCGTTAAAAGGTATGTCTATTATTTATTTACTCTATTATACGCCACCTATATATGATTATTGATTACTTCTACCTTTTGAAATTTTTGTTTAGATTCTCTATTCATTGTGGAATATCCTACTAGGATTGGGTCATCAAGCTCCAAGTACAAGTACATCCTTCATGGGACGGTTATTGAATATTGCCGTGGTGGGTGGATGTGGATATATAAAATGGCATTCTTGTTTGAGATATTTTATAGGTTCTAGGTAAAATATGAAAAGAAGAATTTATTTCATTTGATGTGATTAATAATAATTTTACAAATTGTACAAAAAAATTATAATTAAGTTGGTTTTTCCAAATATTTTATGATGCAAAATCATTTATAATCACCTCAATTTTTATTTTTTTTCTACGATATATCAGCATATCATTTTCATTTGATAAAATTATCAAGCGTTCAATATGTAAACCCCCCCCCCCCCCCCCCACCACCTCCCGACTACACAAGTAGACATATGACATGGACATAATCTTG
The DNA here is from genome assembly GCF_020283565.1 of Trifolium pratense. Lineage (NCBI taxonomy): Eukaryota > Viridiplantae > Streptophyta > Magnoliopsida > Fabales > Fabaceae > Trifolium > Trifolium pratense. The sequence continues at coordinate 25,599,485 of NC_060064.1, read as the reverse complement.
ACGTAATACACGTGAAAATTGCATTTTTTTTATAAAAAGTTTGTAGGGGGTAACGCAAAACCCGCGTATTTTGCAGGAGGGAAACGCAAAATTCTACACATTAAAAATTCTACACTATGTAAAAATTATGCACATTAAAAATTCTGCTAATTAAAACTTCTGGTAACAAATTAACAAAACAATGACCAGAGCTATTTATAAGGTCATTGCTACTTGCATAAGGCTTAATGGAAAGTAATGCTACTTGACAAGAACTATTGCAGCATAAGGCAATGAGGCCTGCTAAAAATTTAAAAATTTTAAATTAATATAAACAAAAGAAAATAGAAAGTTCAAAATCGAAAGAAACGAAGGAAAGAAATCAGAACACCCAAATTGAAAATCGAAATTGAAGAACACCAAAAAGCGACGAAGATGAACGAATTCAAGAAATCGAAGATGAAGATGAAACAGGCGAACACGAAGAAGAAGGATGAAGATGAAGCAGCACTGTTTTGTTAATTTGTTAGCAAAAGATTTAATGAGTAGAATTTTTAATATGCAGAATTTTTACCAAGTGTAAAATTTAAATATGCAGAATTTTGCATTATACCCTTGCAAAATACGCGAGTGTTGCGTTACCCCCTGCAATTTTTTTTATAAAAAAATGTAATTTCCACGTGTATTACTGGGTTGGTATTTAAAAATAATAATTTTTTTAATTATTTTCACGTGTCATTCCACGTCAAGATTTTGTCCATGTCATATGTCTATGTGTGCAGTCAGAGGGGTAACGCAAGGAATCTTCACATTGCAGGGGTGTAATCTCAAAAAAAATAAAATTGTAGGGGTAACACAAAACTCGCATATTTTGCAGGGGGTATAACCTTATTTACCCAAAAATAAATTAAATTTGCATGAATTATGTAAATAAAATAAATAGATTAAACCGAAGAATTAAATCAAATCGAAAATTAATTGATCTAGTTTGGTTCGGATCAAAAACTGAATCAAACAGAAGAAAACAGAAGTAGTTTGATTTGGTCCTAACACACATGATCCATAATTAGAAAATGATGTCGCACAAAAAATGGGACAATTCAGATATGGATAATGGATATCCTGAATAGCTTCACAACCAGCGCTGAGCATAACAGAGAATCACTACGTAAACATCTACAAGCAAAAAGATTAAACTTTGAGGGTAAGTTGTTATTAATATACCGCCAAGCAAAAGTAGACACCTTTGATGATACAAGCTTATTCCAAATAAGATCATTGTGAGGAGATGTAACGACCCAAATTTATTATTCTCTATTTAAGTGTTTAATTATTTTGTGACGTGGTTTTTAAGTAAGATAGTAACTTTAAATTATTTATCGAGCACATAAGTTAACAAGCGAGTCTATAAGAGTTAACGCGAGTTGGGCCGAGCAATTGGGTTTGAGGCCCAATGGGCCTTGTCTCTTGAGTGGGGGTGCGCTATATAAGCCTAAGTTAGAGAGAGAGACCATTTTTATGGTCTTGATAGAAAGAGGAAGAGGAGAGGGAGCTAGGGCAAGCTTGAGCAAGAGAGATCAAGAGCAAATCGTCGAGCTTTTGTCGGATTAAGGTAAAAGAGTATATTTCATATTCGTGAGTGACTCGAGAAAGGGGAGAATGTCGATTTCTCCGTACCCGAACTTTATCCACTCCATTTTCATTTTGGGTTGAAGGATCTTTTCTAAACAAAAGTGAAATCTATTGATTAAAACATGTTTATTATACATTTAACATGTAATATGGACGAATTTGGGGGAAAAAATGGGAATTTGTTTATGTTTTGAACAAGATCTTGGTGTTTTTGAGTTTTTAACCAAAAATGAAGAAATCACTAGACATTGATGCATATGTTGTAGATCGGTGATTCTAACTGTCCTTTCATGTATATATATATATATATATATATATATATATATATATATATATATATATATATATATATATATATATATATATATATATATATATATATCTCTGTGTGTGTGTGTGTGTGTGTGTTATATGCTTGAAAACAAACTTATTTTGGTTCTGGAACATCAACAAATTGGGTTTTGGGTCGATTTGAGCTAGAAATCTTGATGCAGAGCATTGCTGTCAGGAAGCCCTCGCTTAGCGTGCGGGTGGCAAGCGTTATTGTCAGGAGGCCCTCGCTGAGTGAGCAATAGCGAGAGTTGGCGACCGTACTCGCCAGAAGCTATTTTTACACGGACTTGGCTCGCCAGTCTTCGCCATGGCTTCACTCAGCGACCAGTACTGGGCCTGACTGAATTTGTGGATGTTTTAAAGCGTAATTAGGCACTTGTAACATGGATTAATGGTATCCAAACATGCAATTAAGTGTTTGTAACCATGATGATTGCTTGTTGATGAATAATGATGTGTTGATTAATTGTTGATTATATTTGTGGAATATAATTGTTGTTGATTGTGTTGATGATGTTTGTTAAAATGTCAAATAAGTATATTAAGGTGTTAATCAACTTAATAAAGAAGGATATTAGAATTATATTATTCTAATAAAGAAGAATGTTAAGGTATACATGCGTTATCTTAATAAAGAAGTAATGTTGGACAGTGTTCTACATTTGTAAATGAAGAGCTTAATGTTAATTAAAATGATTGTGAGTGAATTCATGAAATACATACATGCATTCATGAATTATATGTGATATTGGATATTCCACTAAAAAATGATATCAGATTATATTTTTCCGATAAAGAAGGATATTAGAGATGAGATACTCTAATAAAGAAGATGTTACCACATGCATTAGATATGTCTAGGGGACATAGAATGAAGATTGTGGCATTATAATACATTATGCTATGTGTACATTTTGGTGATAATTGATATGTGACATATAATTGGAAATGTTTGAATTTGTGGATTATGATTGATATTTGATTATAACTTTTGTAGCTTATAATTAAATGAGATTGATGATGTATGTTTGTAAATGAAGTGTGAGTACAATTATGTTGTAACTCCTAATTGAATGAGATTAATGAAGTATATGCATGAGTTAGAATATGCATGAATTGTGATGAAGAGTTTAAGTATTGTTTACTTACACTTGTATATTTTTGAGTATGTTATCTAACTCTCTTTTATGTGTTATGTGCTGGACCTTTGGGGATCCAGATTCACAGGTTTTGTGTTTATCGATGTTGAGTCGTCGGTGAAGCTCCGCTCTGATTGTGACACGGGAAAAAGGTGTACTTATAGTGTGTAGAGTCTTTATGGCTTATGGTATTTATTTGGAAAACTGTATCTTTTTATAAAGAGGATTATTTTGTATAAACACGGTTTTACTAATTACATGTATTATTTTTGGAAGAAGAATGTAATATCTCGAACCAACATTTTATTAATCAATTGATTCAAGTCTAGAATTTTATTTTATCTGCTGCATTGTTTTTGAAAAATAAATTTTAAAGCCATAATAAAGGCAATAATGGGTTTGAGTGTTACAGGAGACGTCTCTCTTGGATGCAAGTGAGTCAAAAGATGATAAACACCTATATTGGATAACCCGTATCAGGATTGGGCATCCACTTTCACTCATCAGAAGAATCGACCTGCAATACAACAATCGCCCCACAATTGTTCCTGCTAAGTAAACAATCGTCTACGCCACCACTGCCACCCATTCCCTCCTAACTCCCTTACGAGCCTATTCATATTTGCCACAATCACATCCTTATCTAAGAACAAATCAAACAATCTACCAAATTGAGACTTCAGCGAAATCCGACCCACCCAATTTATCCTTTCAAAATAAAGTCATATCTCCATCCCCTAACCGATCTCTTTACTATATCACCAAACCACCTCCCACCACTCACATTCCCAAACCTAATACTATTAATATCATGCCACCAACTAGAAGCTTTATTACCCCCACTATCCTCATTCCATATTTAGTTGTCAAAACCTTAAACCACAAACCCTCAGGTTCCTGCAACAACCTCCAACACCACTTGCCAAGAAGAGAAATATTAAATTCTCGCACTCTACGAACCCCTAGACCTCCATGCTCCTTATTAAGACAAATTTTATCTGATCTAATCCTATTTATTTTTTTAGATTCCTCACTTCCACCCCATAAAAAAGATAGATTCAATTAAAGAAATGCATGGTACATGTCGAAGCCTTGAAGAAGGAAAGAAAGTAAATCGGAATTGAGGACAAACCAATATTCTTGAAAAACACTAAAAACTCAACCAAATTGATCTAATAAAAATTTTATCGTTTCAAACATTATTTTGACAAAAATCGATCTAAACCGAACCAATTGATATTGATATACGTTGTCTAAAAAAATTCAACTTAACAATATTGTTATTTTAAGTTGGATTATGACATGATATATAGTTTTATTTTACAGTAAGCAGTCATAGTATAGCGTAGTGTAGTCTAGTGATTAAATTAAAATACATGATAATATACACTACTTTTTGAAAAATTGTGAGTGAATGGAGACCTTAATTGCTAACGTATATATTCAACTTGTATAGCGATTGGTTAGATTAATAGACAGTATATATATATCTCGATCGATACGTGCGGAATGAGCATAAAGTCATCACCTGTCCCTCTCTCTCGTATACCTTTTTCCACATAAAAAAATTAAACAATTTTCACCAAACAAAATGAATTTTTTGTTATATGTTTTTGTCTTTCTTCAAACAATGTCACACCAAGGCTTATGTTTTGGTTTGTCTTTCTATACTTAATAAATTGATTTGGTTGGTGGATCTGAATCAGATATAATTCTTCAATATAAAGTGCATAGAGCATGCATGTATATATGTTGTAATATTTGGTGGGACACATAATGTAAGTATATATTATGGGACAAAAATTCTCCACTTTAGGTTATGGTCCCACTTTGCTTTGTTATTTTTTATTTGTCACTTCTCTATCTCCACTAAGAAATTAAAACATATTGTTTTCAACATGTAATTAAACTGTTTTCAAATGGGGTGCATATTTGTGTTTTGTTGCCTCCTTTAGATTTGAACTCCATTCAAACTTAGAAGTCTACCTCAATATGACATCTCCTAAATTTGTGTATTATATTATGTGTATATATGGTTTATTTTTAATATAGTACTTTAGTATTTTATCCCCATCATTTATTTATTATAATATATGGATAATAATTCATAAATATGTCCCTCATATCACCGGAACACTTAGACAACAATAGCTGTTGCTGAATATGATAGTTAGTATCCATGTTCTCTTACTTTTAAAGAACGTGGAAATATACTGTCAAAAAAAAAGTGGAAATATTAATTTATCATTAGAGAAAAATTATTTACTTTATACTAGTGTATATTTTGAAAGATTCCCTACAATAGTGATAGATACATTGATCGTAACAAATTTGTGTATTTTATCTTATAGTATATAATTTTTTAATTAATTTAAAATAAAATAAAATTAATCATATAAATTCATAAAAAATATAAAATGCAAGACATAAAATACAAGTAATGTGGTTTAAAAAAAGAATTAAATTTCTTGACAAAGAAAAAGAGGTATTAAATTTTAAAATCATTAAATATTTACTTCTATTGATAATTTGACACAAATGTTACCAAAAAAGAGAAATAGAGAAGAAGTGAAACAATTGTTGGATTTTTTGTTCACACACTTGATGTTAAAACTTAAAGAGTTGCATATTTGATGTGCTAAAGTATGAACATTATGCTTATAAGTGATAAACAGTTTTGTTCTTACCGACTAATTTTATAGAAAGTTGAGTTATTAGGTCCAATAAGGTAAATTTTAATGCGGATATGGTCTACGGTGAATTGATGTCGATAATATATTCAAAACATCAATAATATCATCTCTTGAATTTAGAGATTAATAGTCTTCTTAATTTTATAATTGAAAAAATGTCTTAAATTGATGTTAGTTTTATTAAAACAACGGGAAATAAGTATCCATCGGCATCTAGTATTGAATCTTCATTAATTAGGTCGCCGTTTAAACCGTAAACAAAATAAGAGTCATTATTTTTTATTTCTCAAGAGTATCATCGACAATTATTAAAAATTTTGATAATTTTTTTACACTAGTCCTCGATGAACCCTCCATTCATATGCATGGTTCATGTTATTGTTAGCACAATTCTAAATGAGTATAATATATAATATTTCAAATTTATTTATCACTTGCTTTCAGGTCATTATTATTGAGTCACTCGAATCACACTTCTGATATCCAATATTGATAGTGATATGCATGTTCAGATCTAGACATGTGTTTATGTAGTTCTCGTCTTAAAAGTAAATTTTAGAAAATAAATTCGATCTAAATTCTATGTTCATTTGTGACTTGGATTAATGTAAAGGATGGAGGTTTTAATTTCTCCCCTTACCTTGTATTATATAAAAAAGTTATTTTGTGTATAATTAATTAATTAATTAATTCAAAATAGTTAATGTGGTATATATACATGAGAATTCTCTATTCTGTGTATACATGAGAATTTTTAATTACTAATGCAAAACTGATCAATTAAAGTATATGATACACTGACATAATGTAACAGCATCTTACACCAAAGTAGCATGATAATTTTATTTGCATTTGTGCACACCATTGAATTGTAGCATAGAAGGTTTGTAGCCTATGTGCTTTTATGCACATACTTAATTGTTTATTATATGACATAAAGTGTCTGATTAATACTATTGAAGCATGCAAACAAAGATTACAGTAAGATAACACTTCGTGATTTGGTGAGACAATTTTTTTAATCTTGTTTTGTGTTATCTAGTGAGAAAATGAAGATTCTACAGCAGAGTAGTAATATTGGTTCTGTCCCCTACAAAAAAGCTTTCATACAGTGAGAATGAGCTTTCCTTTGATTCTTTAAGATTTTGTCATTTTCTAATTGAAAGGAACAACTGAAATTCTCAATGTCCTCAATATTTTCAGTTTAATTTTTCTGTTTCATAAACTGAAAAATCAACAGTGTCAGAACCTTAATAATTCCAAAAACAATGATAAATTAATTACCGTGGTGATTTAATTTGGATTATATAATGATGATGTTATAAACTTAGGTTTCATTGGAGTAACAGATTGAATGTGAAAGTGTATGTCTAGTATAAGAAGCAAAATTAAAGTTAGAATTCTCAATTTACCGCAAAATCATACACACAAATTAATGTAGCGTTGTTTTTATTGTTTGATTGTAAACTAATTTTTCCACCTGATGAGTCTTCACCCGTCGCTATTTTTAGAGTATTTTTAATTAAGTTTTTAATATCATTTTATTAGTTTAATGTTTAATTTAGAGTCATTTTAAATAAATTGCAACTTTTGGTTTATTGTGACAATTAAGTGTTTTTCTCTATTAAAATAATATTTTGTGTAGTTTTTATTTTCTTGGTTCAACTTAACATTTTTAATAGGTGTTTTAGTGTGATTGGTTGGTGCTAATAGAAAACAAAGCTATGGATTGCCAAGTTAAAAGGCACGTGGGCCTTATGCCATCAGGGGATCCGGTCCACCAAGAGAATAGAAAAGCTTTATATCAAATAACAACACACGCACTAGAAAAAAAAAAGAGAGGAGGCATCACGAACGAAAAGAAAAACAGGGGAAAGAGGAAAAAGCTGCGTACAGTGAAAAGGAATGGAGAATTGAAGTTAGTGGTTGCAAGCTTATGACTTCTTTGGTTCAATTTTCTCTTCCCTTTGTTTTATCTTATTTTATCATGAGTAGCTAAACTCTAGATTGATCCAGATTGATCCTCAGGGAATTCTAATTATTATTTCTCTTGAACAATGTGATTATCATTTGATATGATCAATGAATTACGAAGTTAGTTTCTTTGATTATTCCTTGTGCTTAATGCTTTGTATGAATTCGCGACTTATATGATGATTTCAATGATTTGTTTTACTATGACGATAGGAATGAATCATCGATCTAGGTATAATTAATCAATTAACTTTCACTTAAGACATTTCGGATTGTTAATTGAGATTAAAGGATTAAAGGTTGTAAACCTCAATTGATCATAGATTACCTAAGACATTAGGGATCGATGATCAAGGGAGAGGATTATGTTACCAAGACATTGGGCATAATTATTTTTGATTTAATCTAATCGTGAAACTAAAGTTGAGTAATTTGTAATCATACATGAAATTACCAAGAAAAATAGTAATCGGATGAACCAACAAGGATCAATCGCTTCTCTTTCATTCAATTTGAATCCTAAGTTATATTTCTAAGTTTATAATAAAAATTCAAACCAAGTTAAACTTCCCCCTTTGCATTTTAATTATTAATCCTAAATTAATTTAATTGTTTTGTCGAGATTGAAACAATCCCTGCGGATACGAACTTTATAAATTTTACTACTTGACGACTATTTAGTACACTTGCTAAATTTATCATCAAGTTTCAAAAACTTGATAGAAATTTAGCAAGTGTACTAAATCGTCGTCAAGTAATAAAATTTATAAAGTTCGTATCCGCAGGGATTGTTTCAATCTCGACAAAACAATTAAATTAATTTAGGATTAATAATTAAAATGCAAAGGGGGAAGTTTAACTTGGTTTGAATTTTTATTATAAACTTAGAAATATAACTTAGGATTCAAATTGAATGAAAGAGAAGCGATTGATCCTTGTTGGTTCATCCGATTACTATTTTTCTTGGTAATTTCATGTATGATTACAAATTACTCAACTTTAGTTTCACGATTAGATTAAATCAAAAATAATTATGCCCAATGTCTTGGTAACATAATCCTCTCCCTTGATCATCGATCCCTAATGTCTTCGGTAATCTATGATCAATTGAGGTTTACAACCTTTAATCCTTTAATCTCAATTAACAATCCGAAATGTCTTAAGTGAAAGTTAATTGATTAATTATACCTAGATCGATGATTCATTCCTATCGTCATAGTAAAACAAATCATTGAACCAAAAGTTGCAATTTATTTAAAATGACTCTAAATTAAACATTAAACTAATAAAATGATATTAAAAACTTAATTAAAAATACTCTAAAAATAGCGACGGGTGAAGACTCATCACAACCCCAAACTTAATCTGTTGCTTGTCCTCAAGGAACAATGCTTTCAAAAGAGTGCAACTTAACCTCAAACACCCAACCAAACATTCATGTTAATCTATCTCCGTAATCAATAAGAACAAAACATGTCATTTTACATAAATTATCATACTCAAGGTCACTTTCATCTACTAACAACCAATCGGAAATTCAAAACAATTCATCCAACATTCATCCATCAAACTCAATTCTCTCTTCACACAATCTCACCAAAATTCTCTCAAGTGTTTAGGGACATACACTCAATCAACACAATCTACATCTTTCTACCATAGGCTTGCAAGGACTCTAAAAATCGATCGACATACAATGAATATGCACCTTTCGAGGACTTTTCGGGTTATAGCGTGGCTTAGGTTTATTGAAGGGTGGATATTTTTGGGAAACTAGGTAGAAAAACTTGAAGCATATAAGATCACCTATTTCAAACAAAAGTGGACAAAGCAATTGATCTCCCAAAAATCATCACATTCATACTAGAGAACTTAGTTTTCACAATTTTTTTCCTCATGCAAATGAATTCACAATGTGTGAACTCATTCCATGCTCACTTTTTTTTTTTTCTCAAAGAAGTCCCTCGACAAATTTTTTTTTTTTTTTATTCATTTTTTTTTTCCTAACATGGTGTTATGCATTTTGCATTCTCTTTATTTATTTATTTTTCATTTCTTTCACCATTTCCTTTCTTTTCATGAGGGACATTCTCTTCATTTTTTTTTAACACAAACTTTTTCAAAATATTTTTCTTTTAGTTCTCTAGTACCCCACCCCAAACTTAATAGGTTGCAAATCCCAAGAGCAACCCCAAACTTAATGATGAGCATTGTGCTCAAATCACAAGTTAGGTGATCAACTTCAAGAAAATCATCTTCTTTTTTTTTTTTTTTTGTAAAAATTATGTGGTTTTCAAAAAGAAGTAAGATCAAAACATTTTTCTTTCAATAAGGCTCAAAGGGGCTAGCAAGGGATTGTAATATTCAAGGGTAGGCTACAAAGGCTCAAGCTCACAAAAACGTGCCTCGGTGCATTATTCATCGCAATCAATCAATTAAGAGAATTCAAGCAAGTTCTAGAGAATAGGAGAGACGTGGAACTCACATAGTCAAGAAAGAAATTCAAGTGTTTAGGCTCAAGACCTCACAGTTAGGATAACAGAGAAGAATTAGAGCCATTAGAAATCATGCTAAACAAACAGAAATCATTTCCTCAAAAATCATCAGCAAACTAATATAACCAAAGAGCAATCAATAATGTAAGTTGACAGTTACTACTTAGATGGAGAACAAACTAACAAGCACATTCTAGTTAAATGCTCAAAATCAAGTCACACATAAAATATTAACTCAAACAGATAAGGATAGAGTAGTGACAAATTCATTCAACAGTGCTTTTTATTACTTAATAAAATGCAAAAAAAAATAAAAAAAAAAAAAAAAAAAATAAAAATAAAAATAAATTAAAGACCGAGTTACCTATCATGGGTTGCCTCCCAAGAAGCGCTTCTTTAACGTCATTAGCTTGACGCCTTAACCACTGTTAGGGTGGCATAAATGATAGCAAGAACACATCATCCTTCTTCTTCCTCTTGTTGGTTAAGAATTCCATGAACTTAGCATAGAGAAGCAAATGTTCCCATCTTCCAACAACTAAGCTTTTGGAACAAGCACTCTCCCACCTTGGAGAAGAATGAGATTTCTTTTGCAAGAGATTTTTCTCTTTAGACTCCATTGGTTGAGACTCAAACGTTACATAGAGATCAACATGATTTACTCTTCTCATGTCATTCTTCTTGTTTTTCAATTTTTTTTCTTCTCCAATAGCATGATGTTTCATCTCCATCTCAACCAACTTCTCACACTCATTTGCCTTTTCAACAAGATTACCACATTCAACTTCAAATCCATCAAATGAACCTTGATTTGACCTCAAAAATTCCTCCAAAATCTTTTTGAGTTGAAAGTTGTAATCAATGTTGATCAGTTCGCGCTCTTTTTCATTCAAACAATACTCCTCAAAATAGTCATTGTGATGATTCGGTCCACAAAAATCACTTCTTGCCTTCAATCTCGAAATATGTGCATCCAATCTCTCTTGTGCATAAGATAGTAAACATAGTTGATAACAAATGATATTTATTTCTTTGCAATCAACCAATCTATTATCAATCCATTTCATTGCTACAAAACTTAGAGAAAATTTTCAGCAGCAAAGAAAACTAAAGTAGACATAAAGAGAAAATTCATATATACAAGAATAAAAAGAAAATAATAGAAAGGAAAGAAAAAAAAATTAAAAAAAATCCTAAGTAAAATAAATTGCCTTGTCAAAATCACTCAACAATCCCCGGCAACGGCGCCAAAAACTTGATAGAAATTTAGCAAGTGTACTAAATCGTCGTCAAGTAATAAAATTTATAAAGTTCGTATCCGCAGGGATTGTTTCAATCTCGACAAAACAATTAAATTAATTTAGGATTAATAATTAAAATGCAAAGGGGGAAGTTTAACTTGGTTTGAATTTTTATTATAAACTTAGAAATATAACTTAGGATTCAAATTGAATGAAAGAGAAGCGATTGATCCTTGTTGGTTCATCCGATTACTATTTTTCTTGGTAATTTCATGTATGATTACAAATTACTCAACTTTAGTTTCACGATTAGATTAAATCAAAAATAATTATGCCCAATGTCTTGGTAACATAATCCTCTCCCTTGATCATCGATCCCTAATGTCTTAGGTAATCTATGATCAATTGAGGTTTACAACCTTTAATCCTTTAATCTCAATTAACAATCCGAAATGTCTTAAGTGAAAGTTAATTGATTAATTATACCTAGATCGATGATTCATTCCTATCGTCATAGTAAAACAAATCATTGAAATCATCATATAAGTCGCGAATTCATACAAAGCATTAAGCACAAGGAATAATCAAAGAAACTAACTTCGTAATTCATTGATCATATCAAATGATAATCACATTGTTCAAGAGAAATAATAATTAGAATTCCCTGAGGATCAATCTGGATCAATCTAGAGTTTAGCTACTCATGATAAAATAAGATAAAACAAAGGGAAGAGAAAATTGAACCAAAGAAGTCATAAGCTTGCAACCACTAACTTCAATTCTCCATTCCTTTTCACTGTACGCAGCTTTTTCCTCTTTCCCCTGTTTTTCTTTTCGTTCGTGATGCCTCCTCTCTTTTTTTTTTCTAGTGCGTGTGTTGTTATTTGATATAAAGCTTTTCTATTCTCTTGGTGGACCGGATCCCCTGATGGCATAAGGCCCACGTGCCTTTTAACTTGGCAATCCATAGCTTTGTTTTCTATTAGCACCAACCAATCACCACCCTATAGGGGACGTATATTTTATGTTAAATTAAATTATTTATTCTTAGAAAAGAGTAATATCTCGAGAAATAACATTGGAAACCTTAACAATAACTATGATAGTTAGAATATTTGCGGTTGGTTCCCCTCCACTGTTGTGAATTCTTTAATATTATATTACACCAATAATCTTGATATGTGAAGCAAATCGAATAAACAATCAAAACGTGAAAATAGCAATAATAATCACGAACAAAAGATAAGCGATAAAACTGTAAAGAACACGAAACAAATGTTTACAAAGTTCAGTCAAAACCGACCTACTCTGGGGGAGAGAGACTCTTCGTTCCACTATCGATAGAAAACTTGATTACAACGAGATTCAATTCAACAGTTGCAAGAATTAGACCTCAACCCTAATTCTACCATTTTCCCAAATCTCTTCCCGAGACCAAGAGATTTCAATCAACAAGTGTTTCCCGGTGTTACAATGATTATCCCAACCCTAGAGTATACCCAAAAGAATCCCCTTTTGACCCTAGATTGATGTTGGTGAAGAACCAATCGCAAAACCCTAATTTCTCCTCTCTTTCGGCTGCTGCAGAATGAGATAGCATATATATAACGCGATTTTTCTGCCGAAGGCGCCAAGTTTTCTGCCTGGGGCGTGAAAACAGTGAGCTTGGCCCTGTTCTGCAGAAACTTGTGCCTGAGGCGCCACTTCCTCCGCCTGGTGCGGGAAAACAGTAACAAAACCAGTTTTCTGCTTCAATTTCAAAGGCAAATTCCAACATCCACATAGTGGAGAGGAGGTTCTTTGATTATCAATCAATCTGATGAGGTTGTTGAGAAGACATCATTGTCGATGTTTTTGAAATATTTATTCCTAGAAATGATTTTTTCCGAGAAATAACACTGGGAATTGTAACATTACTAGCATGATGATAGTTAGAATAATAATGTGGTAGCTTGGATCTCGACATGATTTTGAGATCGTTGTTTAATTGTGATAAAAAAAAAAAAAAAGTCATGATTTATTCACAAAAATTTATCTGGTGTGTCGCAGAAACATGGTGATGCTTGTTTAATTGCGTTGTGGATTTTTGGCCCATCCGAAACAAAAACATTTGTTAAAAAAAAACTAATGTAATATTAAAATACCTAAAGCAAAAGGTTTATGTTAGGCACTCTTCTGTTATTAATTTGACTGGAGTTAGAAATTTGGGTTTTTAAAATTCAACAAGTTGAATGTGATTCTTTAGCCAGGCTTAAATCACGGTGACAATGAGTATTTTATAATGCAGTTCTAGGTATATGGAATTATGTAAATACAAAATAAATAGCATATCTCTCTTGTAATTTGAACTACTAATAGTACTTTTTTAAGAGATATATCAAAACTTTTACAATAAGTAGAATTTAGCACCAAGTGTTGAATATTTGGACAAGTAGAATGGTTTTGGCCTAACAATATTTGACTTTTTTTACTGAAAATAATTGACTTCTATAGTGTGTATGGGAGTATATAACTATATATTCTATATGCAAGTTGTTCTTTAGATTTTCTTAAACTAGTTCTTTTTTAGCTAATGGAGATCGGACATAAGTTAGAACATTAAGCATTCAATAATGCTTCTATTAATGCTTTCAACATCAACTTGATGTATTAATATTGGTCGACTTTAATTTGGATACGGTAGAAAGCTTGCTAATTTATTTTTATCTAAAAATATGAAACCGTAAATCAGAAATGCGCACATTTTTTATTAAGGAAAAAAATATTCCTCGAAACTTTTTCTTTTTGTAAGAAAAGGTGAAAGTTCGGGCTCTATTTGGGAAGACAAATAAGCTAGCTTATAGCTTATTAGCTAAAAGTTCTGTTTGGTAACACAACATTTTCATTATGAGTTTATAGCTTATTTTACTAGCTTATAGCTTATTTTTCAAACACTATTTCAAGTAGCTTATAGCTTATCAGGTTTTCTTCCAATTTCTCCCCTGTCATCTTACTTGGAAAAAAATTAAATATTGATTAAACATATTTTTTTTTGTTATTTCATACTTATAAGCTAATTCAACCGCTAATTTTACTAAACACTACAAATTCAAACAGCTAGCTTATTCACTATAAGCTAAAAGCTAGCTTATTAGCTATATCCGCTATTTGTTACCAAACAGAGCCTAAGTTGAAAAATTAAACACATCTCAACTAAGTTGACACTATTTTAATCATCCAACTCACAAGCTATCTCTTAAATATATTATGAAAAAAGAATCTAGGAAGACTTCGGGGACTAGACCAAAACTCAAATGGGAGCATATATAAATAACAATTGTCTCGTTAAAAATCTTACATGTAAAATCCTAAGAGAAAAACCAAATCTATTTCTAGTAAAAGCATGATCAATTAATTAACAGGAATATATCGTTTTTAGAATTGAGAGTTTGACCTAACTCAAATCTACAAAAACAACTTATAAGGTGAGAATTGCCTTCTTTATAAACATATATTCAGATCATCTAACTACCTAATCGTATACCACAAATGACAGTCTTATAATTTTATTTTATTTTTGACAAAATGAGAGTATTATAACTAAAACCAAATATTAGCAATATCATCAACCCACTTGATATTTTACATATTACCCACAAACAAAAGTCATCCCAAATATGTTCACAATAGAATTTGAACTTGGATTTTTGGAGATATGAGTTGATTACATGCCAACTAGACCAACATATAAGGCAATCCACCTAACCTTTCTTATATATATGATATATATACTCTAGATTGTTTCTGAAATTGATTGATACTACTATCTTGGCAATCAATAGAATGGTGTAGATATAGACGTGCGCATCCAATCTATATATTCCACTAATCTTTGCCTAGGCCATTACTCATTATATTCAATAATGTTGTCTAAGTATACGTTTGGGTAATTATTGTCCATAATAACAACCCATTTGCGCAAAATCACAAAAAGTTATAATCTTCTTGTGATACATTAAAAAAAAAGTCACTCTTCATTGGCTACATACATACATGTGTGTGTATATATATTCTCATTATTTCGTGGTTATTACTGTATTTTCCTTGACAACAAAACAAAATATTGCATTGAATCACTGTACAAATCCATGCTTAAATTATGTATGAAAATGAAATGAAAAAGAAAGGGAAAAGGAGTAAACTCATCATTACAAAGGAAAATTTGATGCAAAAGGACAATCTAATTGAAGCTCCTTTACCCCACAAACATATGTATCACATATAAATAAGAGGTTTTTTGTTTTTATGGATAAAAAAACAAAAATAGAGAATGATAAACTACTTTAAACAAAGCCTCTATATTGGACCCAATATCTTTGTGCAAAACTTGTTTGCCATTTTCCTCTTATGATGGAAATGCATTATTTTCACACCATTTACTTTATAAATATATTTTCACACAATAATAATTATTTTGAATTTTATTAATATATACTCTCAGCATAAAAACACTTTATACATTCAATCATTAAAAATATTTGATTTTAACCATAATTCTTTTCAAAATCACCGGCTATTTTTACGTTAATAATGTAAAAAATAAAATTACACCGACTGTTAAAATCCTTTTACTTATAAAAATAACTCATACATATAAGTGATTGTGACTTGGATTTTGATAATATATCAAAACTAATTTCTTCTTCATCTTGTACCAAAAAAAAAAATCAAAACTAATTTCTATTATTTTTGTTAATCATATCATATACAAGTATACTTAAAATTGTAAAAAAATAAAAGTTTTAAATCATGTGTACGTAATAATTAATAATAATAATAATAATAATAATAATAATAATAGAAAATAAACCCTCTTTTCTTGCCGTTAATCACTCCACATGGCATCTATATAGCTCAAGCAGCCTCAAAACAAATTGTTGGAGGTTAATTGTAATTAAACAATTTCATTAGCACCTACTTATTATATGGCCCTTATGGAAGTGCCTCAAATGGCCATGATTGCGCATTTCTTGGGCAAGTAGCTAGGCTGCTCTTAAGATAGGTTAGTTTATTTTTAACATGGCGATTAAAGTCTAATTAGTCCTTGAATTTACAATAAATAGCATTGAAAATTGAGAGAGGAAACATATACTAGTATGATTCTAGAGTGAAGGAATCCCAATGGGAGAATGTAGAGTTTGGCATGTTACTAAAGCAAGACAAAGGGACAAGTATAGCCTAGAGGGAAATATATCTAGGGATACCCCTCCTAGGGATTTATAAAATATTTCAATAAGAATTGGTGTGACTATTATTTTAGGTGTAAAAGAGCAACATTAACCCATTTGCATACCTTGAAAATGAGAAAAAGGAGAGGGGAAAAGAGTGAGATAAGATAAACAAATTAGGAGGAGGATAAATAGATAGATAGATGGGTATAGTATATGTACTTGTACTTAAGTTTTGTATTCTATCAACAAAATATAATTCATGAAAATCATAGGTGAAATTGGTTTCGAAAATTTAAAGGATATGGAAAAAGAAAAGATTATATTTGCTTTTGTTACTGCCCCTTTTCCTTTCTAGTGATAAAGTGGAGTGAAGTTGATTAACATGTACTTGAAAAGATTTACAATAGAGGGTATTTTCGCATGGAGCAAATATATAATATATGGACAACAAGCTAAACCATTAAATTTTTTGAATGATAAAATAAATTCTTTGAAAAATTACATATCTAGTAGACACAACATTGTTATATATGATTTTTTGAATTCTTTTTAGAAGATCGACAGCCTTTCTAGCTGGGAAGTCAACAGTATCAAACGCAAATAATATAAAAGCATGTTGATCGTCAAAGTTTTATGACTTGTTCTCACACTCACTTAAAACCTATGTGATTCTATTTGTGCAAATTGAAAAATCTTTTTATATGTAATTTTTCCTAATTTCTATAATCTTTCATAATTTATTAGTGTAGCTCTCTCCAAAACTTATCGCTCTTTTGGCCACTCCCTCCAAAACCTACCTAAGAGGCAATACTTTTTTTTTTGCTTGCCGCCATCTTCTTGTATACCACCGAAATTTCAATTTCAATTTTTTTATATTTGTAAGTTTAATTGTTGGCTTGTGTTCTCTGTGAATCACTTGGGATGTGCCGTTTTGTATTTTCTTTTTCGGATCAGGATTTGATGATGTACTGTTTTCACACAGTTCCACGCGGTTATCGATCTCGACCGTAGAGATTTGATCAGAAGGTTTATATTTATTCAATGTTGATTTGACAGTTGAACTCAATTTTTAATCTTGAGCATTAGTTTATGATCGGACGGCCAAAATCGATAACCGCGTGGAACTGCGTGAAAACACTATAGCCCAGTTCTTTTTTTTCCTACTTCTAGGGACATAGTGTGGGGAATGGAAGTGGTTGTTTAGTTTTTTATTTCGTTTTGCATATGATTAGTGCCTAGAATTTATTTGGTGTCACTTTTGGCCTTGTTTTTTATTTTAGCCTTGTTCGTGTATCTTTTTCTTGAGTCTCTTTTGCTATTAGGTGGAATTAGTGATTTACATGTGCTATTTTTTATTTTGTCTTACATTGGTTTTGTTAAAATTTAAGATCTTGTTTTGGCTCATTAAAAGGAGTATTATTTGATTGATGGAGAAACATGTTATTGATAACATTTCTTGTTTACCAATTTTTAGTAGTATTCATATAAGCGCTGTTCTTTCTGTTATATATAAGACCTTGTTTTGGCTCATTAAAAGGAGCACTATTTTTCAATTTGTACAAATGAAATCATGAGGTTTTAAGTGGATGAGAGAATTTGAACTAACGCGCCAATTAAATCTGATAATTATTATTAATAGTTCTCGTTTCTCATAATAATTATCAGTTTTTACCGGATATACACTCTCATATTCATGTGTTTCAAAAGTTTTTGTTAGTGGTTGAAAATTCCGAATTCAAACTTTAATCCCTCCAAAACATTTTAGCTAGTAGCTACCGGCAAAGGGGGGCAGGCAGTGGCCAAGGCCCCCCCCCCCCCAATATATACTGAACTTACAAAATATTCTTAAATATGTTTAATATTAGTAATTATTTGAACAAATTGACTAACATAAAACATATTTGAAGATCAAACTAATGAAAGATACATTTAAGAATCAAGATGACTAAAAAAAAATATACTTAAGGATCAAAATAATTGTTCTTATAATAGCTTAAAAACATATTATAAATAAATTAGTTTTATTATATATATTCCTATTTCTAGCCCCTCGTGTAATAAGTTTCACGATCCGTCCCTAACTACCAGTTAAATTATTCCAATGAAACCAAAAGTTTTTCTTTTTATATAAGTTTATTACTTATATAAGCTTGTGTTTTTCAAAAGTTAATCTATGGTTTACTTATCCATTCTAAAAATATAACACTCTAGAATGTGAGAAAAATTGAAAAATAACCAATATAACATTCATGTGGCCAAACCACTTAAGTTGGAATCTCAATTCTCATTCTCAGAATTGTGAGCTCCCAACATGTTGCCCTTCCCATAGAAAACTAGAACTCAACGAACGCAACACAAATTTGAAGAGCTTTTCTTATTTATGAATAAAAATACAAGATTTATGCAGAGAGGGTGTTTTATACAAAATGAGGTGCAAATAGGAAGTCCTTCAAGTGACATGAGCTTTCCTTATTTATGAAACTCTTTTGTCATCCTTTATTATAGTTCGTGTGCGGTTCCTTTGTTTTGTTTGATGCTATCATCATGTCAAGTCATATCATCTAGGTTTATATAGAATAGAATGGACTAGTATTAATTGGGAACTAATTAAGCCCCAACACGCAAAGGCAAAGTAGCTGCCTTGATGTGAAATTCTTGGAATAAGCCAATTCATATTGTTTTCCACATTCCCAAAGCATTAACAAATCAATCAAGTCTTGAATTACTCAAAACATAGCCTAATGTTGAATATGATGACAGTGCTTTTTAGACTAATTAGCACAAAAACTTCACAAATATGCAGCTATAAGATTTTGAGAATTACTTTCGTCATACTTTTCGTTATTTAAGTAGCGGATATTATAAAAATAACAAAAATTGAGAAAAAAATACTTTGTCAGGATTTTTGTAACGTCCGCTCACACTCATCTATTAAAATTGCTTTTTAGATCTTAATAATATTCAAATATCAAAGTTTTAAGCAAAAATAGCTAGTATAGGAGTAGTATAGTTTTTGGGTCTCCACCGATATTGAGTTAAATTCAGAGGGGTCAATAAACTAAATTTTGATTGGGTTTGTATAGCTAAAATGTGATCAATTACATTTTTTTAATATGCATAATATAATTATTTTTGTTTATAATTCATTTCAGTGGGAGGATTAATTAAAAGAAAAGCCTGGTTAGTTTACTAGTGGAATATTGATAGATGCACTCAACTTGTTAAAATTAACAACTTTGAAGATCAACCATGGGTTATTAATTGATTACATTTTCTATTTTACAAAAGCAATTATTAATTTTTTTAGACAAAGAAGTGGGAATTGTTGCATAGTAAGTGTAAATTAGAAGTCTCATTATTTAAAAATAGAGATTGAATATGTAAAAGAATTCATAGTGTTCAGACTCACTTATGCGAGTATTCGGTCTAATGTGAATGATCTCTTAGGTTGTCCACATAATCTAATAGTAGTATTCGAGCTTATGATTACTAAAAAGATTAGATCCTTGCGTCGAAAGTCTTCCCGTAACAATGGTGATTAGACAATGGTCTTGTTGATGTGGTGGGTGTCAACGGCGACTATAAGTGTATGTAGATGAAAAAAGCTTCTGCTTGAATGATTTTCACTTAAGGGAAAGATTATTGGGTAGCAAATTGAATTAGAAGCGTGACATTATTTAAAAATGTGAAAGTTGAGCTAAATATAAATAAAATGATCCATAAATCTATTGTTTTAAAATTCTAGATAAAGATCTACTATTATTGTCTAAACTTATTTGTGTGGTAATATATATGGGTGATTGCTAAAGTAACATCAACACTTGAAGTTTCTCTTAGGATAAAAATGTAAAATAATAAGTTAACCTATTATTTAAAAATAAACTACTTAATTCCTAATACTTATTTCCTGTTACATTTTAACGCAATCAAAATCGGTAATTAGTAATTGAACCTAAAGAAAATATATGAAAAGGAATTTCAATATTTACTTGGGACTACGGTGTGTTTGTATAGCTCTTATGGGTAATGCAATTGAACGTTTGTAGAAAGTACTCACGATAATATTATGAATTTATGATTGAAACAAAACACAAACTAATATTTTCTCCATGGCTCCATAATCCATTCCATATTAAATGACATTTGGTATTAAGAAAATGTCATAAAATGAGTGTTACTTTATATTTTCACGGTAACAATGATAAACACTCGATGGTTAATAAGAATTTCTTTTTTATATAGGCAAATATTAGTTATATTTATATTTTTTTTCCTTCACCAAAGTTTAATCATTTAACTCTTGGCTCAATTTGTATCAGGTAAAGGATCATTATATTCTTTTTCTTTTTTTTAAGTATCATTATATTCTGCAGAAGACTATGAATTTTATTCAATGAATGCATGTAACTTCTTTTGGTGTTTCCTAAACTTTATCCTAATGGCCTTTGGCAAATCTACCAAACAATTAATTCAATTTTGGAACTCCTAATCAACTTCCACAGTTATTGTTCTTCCTACATTGAACCAATCTAGCAACAGTATTTACTTTCTCAACAATTAGTGGAAGTAGCTCAGCAGCATCATTTAAAAATTGAACTCCATCTCTTGAAACCTCTTCTCCATAACCCTTTTCGAATTTTGAAAATAATTGCAAAGCACTCTCAGCTGCTGCATCCAAGCTAGCAAATGCTTTCTTGCATGCAGCTATGGTTTCTTGGAGATCACTCCCTTCACAGCCACCTTCCTTTTGATCTCTGTCTAGCCCCAGCTGATTGTCAATTGAATTTTCTTTGGCAGGGAAGTTGATTAGTTCATGTATTGAATTCAGTGCTGAGTTCTTGAGGTTCTACAATGGACAATTTGAGAAACATAAATTAAGTAAAGTGATTCATGGTGCCGAATTTGAGAAGTATTCCAATGATGATGAAACATAACCCGTAATTCAAAGTTCAAAATACTAATCTCAATATTCTTCAAAGTGCTTTAATTTCAAAAGGAAGGACATGGTTTTATAAACCGGTATATCATACATACCTGTTCACGAGAATTTTTCGCTTCAATTTCTTTCACCTGCAGCAAGGATCTGTTTCCTGATATATTATCAGTTGCGGCTTCTTCCTTTGACCTCTTGCTATCAGTCATATTCCTGACAGGACTACTAAATAATTTCTTGTAGTCCCCTGCATAATCCCATTTTACAGTATATCTTGCAGAAAACTTTCTAACTGATGAATTCCTTGACTTCATCTGTGCAGACAGTATACATCAGGTTAAAAAAAAATGAAGCATTTATAAGCTCAAGAAACTTTATAAGATGCTTACTCCCTTATGTAATAAGTATGGAGCAAGTCACGGCAATCCCATCTAGATACACATCTTTATCATAAACTATTGTAACAACAATTCTCAATGAAGAAGACTTAGTTTTTTCAAGAAATTAATTTTTACAGCTTTTATACTCAACTTTTTATCAATCCAGGAAACTGAGTAGGATACCAATTTCTTTCATTTTTCAAGCTCAATTTGATTTTCAAAGCCAAAGATAATTTTTAAATAATAAACTATTTGTATTACCAAAACTATATTCTAAATTTAATGGTACAAACAAAATCAAGGAATTAAGGAAATGTTGTAGAAACACAACTCTCCTTGCATGCAACACTAACCTTGTGTGTACTTGATAGGTTGCCAAAATGTTGCATAAAGATATCACTTTCTTCTTCACAGGGCAGACTGTCCAAGTTATCTTCATGATTTGTTTTTGGCATGCTTTGAGATTCATCTAAATGCAACTGCTCAACTTTTCTATCAGAAACTTCTTCGGAATAACAAGAATCATTATTGTTACCAACATGCTGGTCCAAAACAAGACCAATATGGTCCTCACTGATCATAGCCCTATCTTGCCCTGCAATAAGCCATCATTTATAACATTAGAGCATTTATAAGCTCATGAAATCACAAGAACATTGTATCAAAATTGGAACAGACCATCCAAATTGTAACCGGAACATTTTTTGTTGGTTATTACACTAGGTTTTGTCATGAAAATCATATTTTTCACATTAAAGCTAAATCAAGCTCTGTTGTCACATTGGTTTCTGTGCTATCATATATAAAACTGTGAGAATGAGAGAAATATGACGCGATTAAAAGGGTCTAACTTACTTAAACTCGAGAAAATCTTTGGAAACTTTGTGTCAAGTACATTCTGCATCTCCGGGGAGGAAAGTGCGTCCATACAAACAGTGTAAACAGAGCGCCAATGATTGTCCAAAGCAGTGTTGCTGAAATTATAGTGTTTTCATGAGCAAAGAACTGCTATGCCACCAAAAGTTTGATTTAAGATCGGGGTTCAATGCTTACTTTGAAGTACTTCTAGGCCTTGAAGAGCATTGAGTGTTCAAAGTCTCTGGTGATAAAGAAGCATGATCTGATGGTATTTGAATTTCTGGAGATAAAGCAGAATATGCCTGATCATCATCAATGCAATAGATATCAGAGAGTGGATTTCATACAAAAATCCTAACACCATCCATGGTGATCATGGAGTTAAGAGATGTATTTTATGTTCCGGATCTACATTGTGCGCTTGACACCACAACAATAAATTCCTTATTTTTTAAACCTCGACCCTTTCAAACAAATGAGAATTATAACTTCTACAAATGAGAAGGAACAAGGTAAACTAGCTTAATCTAATGCATTGAGGGATTAGTTAATTAGAAGGAAATAGTTTTCTCTTGCACATTTCAAAAACTGAAATCCAATTAAATGCCAGTTTCAACCATAGATAATTAATTTGTCCTCTACAATGATGATGGTGTGTGTGTAATGTGTATACGTTCTTGAACATGTTGACCAATAAATATCTCTACTTGCATTGATCTCCAGATTCCAAACATGTTTTCATAGGCATAAAAAAGCTTGTGCATATTTGAAATTGTGGGCAAGAGGGCAGAGAATTTGAATACAGTGTAGTTTCTCAAAGAAAAAGAAATAATCAGAGTACAGATACCTCTGGTGAAGTCTCACTAACATTCCTGCAGACATCATTGTAGTCGGTTACATTTGCTTGTGCCCATCTGGGAAGTCTTGAAATACTATATCTAAATGATGGAGTCTCTCTATGGCAACGTTTTGAATTAAGAACTATGTTCCCACTTTGGCTTTCTTTCCTTAATGAACGGACATCCTTATGATTGATGTTGCATTGCTGGCACTCCTCCTTGCAAGATGGTAGATGACTGCAAGCAGGAGGTTGATCAGGGATTCTTGAAGGCAATGGATTACTCTTTTCCATTAGTTTCTCCAATATTTTAGTAGACAATGGAGTGGGCAATTTCCATACAAAAATGCAACCATCACCATCCACCTGAATATGGAATAAGTTAATAAAAAAATTGTTGATGGTTACAAAAGAGAGGGCAGCATCATAGAGATGAGAAATTGATGAAGGATCTTACAGACTAGTACGTGTGATAAGAAAAGAAGGAATCACTTGAATGACAAGACTTTGAAATGTTAACAATGAAATCAATGATTACAACAATCTATTATTTGTGATCGTATTGACTTTAATTGCCTTATGTTAATTGGTGTTTGTGTCTATTGACACATGTTATATTAACTTAACTCATTTGAGACATACCACTGACTTGTTAATTATGTAGCCATTAGTTTATTTGAAAATATGTAGGCTTTTAAGACTTGTTATGTTACTTTTTTAATATTTATGTATATTTTTGTTAATATTTGTTATCTGTTATGAAGGCAACATATAGCAAGGACTGTTTGAAAAATTGTCCATTCGTGCACACAGAAAAGTTGTTTCTGTTAACTCTAGAACAATCGGAAAATAAACAAAAGAAAAAGAAAGAATATCCCATCGGACATCCAGTGAGCACCAACATGTCATTGTTAAAGGCACTTCTATGACAATAGAAGTTAAACAACAATAAAGCTAAGGAAAGAGTATTCAAACCTAGATTTAGACCTCGCCCGGTAAAAATTATTATACAAAGTATCAAACTAGAAATTGACGATTTTACCACTTTAACCCTCTGGTGTATGCATGCACCACCTAATTTTGCTCTTTAATGAGTATTTAGCTCATAGTTGTAAACACAAAGAGGATCATGTCTTGTTGGAAAAATCAATGAAAAACAGTGTTTAAAGTTTCTGCTACCAAGATTTGTCCACCCAATGCCATATGAGAATGAAGCAAGAATTTTGAGCCAACAAAATATAACAAAAATAATTCCAAAATTTACTCCAAAAAGAACCTGTTTACCTTGAAGAGACTGTAATAAAGAGCTAAGATGTTAATGACATTGTTGGGCAACAGAAAAAGAATGCAATCATCTTACTTGGTGAAATTATGAGACCCATTCAAAGTCATTAAACCAAATTAAGAATTAGTTTTTGTTTTGTGAAAATAAAAAAAAGGAGAACACAATTATTAACCACAGAAGCATGTTAGCAGGTAGGCCTTTTCATTTTCCATTATCAACAAGGTGTGTCGATGTTGCACTTGTTTAAATAAGTGCATGGAATATTTCTTTAATGTCCTTTCTAGTTCTGCTACAACATAATTTAGTGGTATACTAATAGATGGTTTGAAGTATGCAATATTAATTGCCTAAAACTAATAAAAAATTAAATAAATCATTAACACTTTGCATGTAAACAAGCTTTACGCAGATGTCAAATTATATTTCAATATCTTGCCACAGAATGAACAAGTTTTTTAAAACTTATTTGCATTGTCTGTGTATAATTATTAAAACATATATTCATATCATATGTATTGGTGTCTGTGTAACATTAAAAATGAAAGAATCTTACTGAAACTATATGCTTGCAATCAGGCAAGAAGATGACACCAGTAACAATTTCAGCATGTCCTGTGGCCTTGGCAACCATCTCTCCGGTCATAAAGTCATATATGTAGATGGACTTGTTAGAGAATGAGCAGACCACATATGTGCAGCTTGGATCCATTAAAACCTGTTAACGTTATGAGCTCTTGATAAAGAAGAATGATATATTTAATCTTTTCCAACAATGAAGCTCACCTTTATAGGTTCTCCAAAAACTTTATCGTGATTGTAGGACCTTATCAGTCTTCGTGTCGCCACGTCGAATGTCTTTATCTTCTTATCCTATAAGTATGATAATGCAATTAGTAACTCTAAGCGCTGATTCTACAAACTATGAGTGTTGGTCTTATATCAAATTACGAGCATTCAACTAATAGGACTGAATGTTTTAGAATTTACTTGGGAAGTCTTCTACGACAGTTTAACCAACTATGAATTTTCAAACGAGTATCACTGATAAGAAACATCTACATTACCTGCCCAACTGTGACAACAGTTTCAGATGTCAGATCCACAGCCATGTCATAAACAGTTCCAAATTGTGAAGCCCTTTGACGGTGTTGCAGCAAAATTTTATAACCATTATTTGCTATCACTACATCATGAAGCACCAGGAAACTGTGTAATAAAAAGGATTATGTTAATTGCAGAGGAAAACATTTGATGCCATTAAAATAATATCAGGTCATTGGTTACTTTAGCATATAACTTCAAAAGAAATCAGTGGCCATTTAGAATGAGCACAGAATACCAAAGGGTAAAAGGCAAAACTTAACCAAAAAGAAGATTTGTGTTCTAAATAAATTTGTGAACAGTTCCAAAAAAAATCCAAATCCTACATAGAATAAAGATTCGGCCTGGAATGAGTTTATAAAGAGTGGCACCTCTCACCTTACAGGTCGGTTTTGTATGGATGGGTTAGGCCCAATATAAAAATCTAATATGACTATGCATTCGGGCTACCCACCATTTATATGCATGCACCAAACCCAATAGTGTTGGGCGTGTGGAGGTGTATTGGGAAAAACCCAAGCCCCACATAAAATAAAGATAAGGCCCGAAATGAGCTTATAAAAAGTGGCATCCCTCACCTTACAAGCCTGTTTTGTAAGGATGAGTTAGGCCCAATATAAAGACTTCATACCAAGCAATGCATAGCCTACTTTAAACTGCAAATTTTGTAGGCCTCTATCCGGTATGAAAACTGCTTCCTGGAGAACAGTGCTCAAAATTATCAAGTAACTAATTAAAATGGGTTTTCTTCAAAATAACAAATTAGGATAAAAACAAAATGATTTTATGCTTTGAGAATGTGACATCATAGAAACTTTTCAAACATTGGTTTGAGGGAATCAATTTCCTTTTAACTTTCTACCTTTCTCGCCTACATTTTTAAGGGTGGTGAGACTACTGTCAGACCATTTCAAATCAACTGAAAATAACAATCTAATGTCCATTGCATACAGAGATACTGCTAAGTGTTTACATTTTAAAATGACTGTAATATGTTATGCATCAGTATTGTAATTTGATGCAACAATTTGAAAATGAAGTGCATCGGAATATGGAAGGTGAGATGCAAAAACCATAAAAAGTTGCCTTCACTTGAATCACGTTTGCCACAGAAGTAAATAGCCAGTCAACCAATTGGCTATTGCATTATTGTCATTGACGAGTCATCAAAAATATACAAATAAAATAATGAAAACTATAAATTTGTTTTAGTAATTCAATGAATATATTTCCTGTACATTTTGACTCTAATAGTACTTGTCGATGGATAGGCACTACTAGACAGTATTGTAACAATGACCATAAGAGGTTGGTAAAGTTCAAACTCATTTGTAGTTTTTCCACATAAACAGAACCTTACAATGTAAAACTTCTGTTTCCTATTACTCAATTGTTCAGCAAAACTTACATAGTACATTCATTTTATTTTCTTTTGTTTCAAATTCATTTTATGTTTGAAATACCAAACCTATACTGGCATACCTATCAGCACTACAACTGAGGATATTGCAACTGTTGCTGCTAACTTTGATAGAAGTCACAGCAGCCGAATGTTCATCAACGCTGCCAATAAGATCAAAATTTCTGCACAGCCATAAACTCATATAGTCATCAAAATGG
Organism: Trifolium pratense; assembly: GCF_020283565.1. Taxonomy (NCBI): domain Eukaryota; kingdom Viridiplantae; phylum Streptophyta; class Magnoliopsida; order Fabales; family Fabaceae; genus Trifolium; species Trifolium pratense. The sequence continues at coordinate 25,571,774 of NC_060064.1, read as the reverse complement.
ACAACCAGCCAATAAGGTTAGCCTAGAAGTAAAACTGCATAACTGCACCTTTCAACATCATAGAGATGGATTATACAATCTCGTCCCCCGGAGGCAAGAAAGTAACCGTTTTTTGCTATTTCCCCAGATATGTCTTGGGTGGACAAGGTAAAGCTTAATGTAAGAATCTCGGCATCATGGGCACCCTGAAAAAATATGCAGCAATAGGATACAGATGACCTTGAAAATAAAAGTATACATTAAATACACACAAGTGCCTGAACTTACCTGCAAACATGTGTACTCTGATGTTTGAAGGTTGTATATATGAAGGTTTCCTTTGCAATCACCAGCAGCAAGATACTTTCCATCTGAACTAACAGCAAGCGATCGAAATTCTTGACTGGTAAGATCTACCTTAACTGCATCACGTTCAAAAGTCCCAGCACTTACTGCAGCAATAGACAGGAAGAGCATAACATGTGAGTAGCGGATAGCATAAGAAGTTGTGGGTGTTATAGAGCTTAATCCTTTATGTACATAAGGCAGAACATGAATTCTCAAAATAATGAAATTATGTTGATATGATGTTGTTAATATATTAGATGATTTTGCATGCGACAAAGCGGGTTATCCTTATTTTAACTAATACTACGACATAATGAAATAAGCAGAGAATGAAAGATAAAAAAGGAAATATAAAAAAGAGTCCTACGACATAATGAAAGATACTCACGTTGCTCTAAGATCAAATCAAGATATTATAAGATAAGGTGTATTTTACGAAGTTCTTTGATGGTTTCAAATTGCGGTTGTAGAGAATGTAGTCACAGTTACAGCCACTACAAGTGTGGGCATTGTATTGTGGCTATTACAATGTATTTTTGTGGTTTTCGTGGCATGAATTTAGTTTTTGTCACACCTAGTGGCGTGGCAGATCTTGGTACTTCACAGTGACAGCTAGGGCCATGAATCCTCCAAAATATTTCTTCATGGGCATACCATTATTATGGTGTATATTATAGTGTTTCCATCATATACTCAATCAATTCTTGTGGCTAAGTTGTACTTGTCATTCGATGTTTATGCAATTCAAAGGCACCGATATCAAATCTTGCAAGTCTTTTTTTTTTCTTTTTTTTTTTGCATTTTCTTTATTTAATTTTTTGCAATTATAATGCCTCAAAAAAGACTTGATCTTTGAACATGTATGTATATCAAATCTACAGATAATTTTCACAGTTAGTGAAATAAAATCTAATATATATACACATTACTTAAATAATTGGTCCCATAAATAAATTCATTTAAGCTCCCATCAGATATTATTCTTTATTACTTATCTTAAAATCTCACATTCTCGTTACCTTCCCTTTAAATACCAACTAACAGTCATCCTAACCCTATTAAAATTCCCTTTAAATTTATGAATTAAAGAAATAAGATTGAAAAACAATTTGTGCGAAGAATATAAAGCCCAATGTTCCACCTGTTGCATTGCAGCCATTGTAGTGTTGCATGTTTTGTGGTGATTTCTGAAAACACTGCATTTGCAGTGTGATGCGACTGCAGGAACAAGGGAAAGCCACAATATTGCAACCACACACCATTTGAAATTAACTATCCTTTGTTTGAAATCAATTCAAACCTATTAAAGTTTCTAAAAGAAAAGAGGGGTTTTCATGCACTAACATGTATTGATGCCTCCCAACAAAATGGAGTTATAGATTCTCTTTCCTTAATTTTAGTATTGAAATTAATAGAATTTATCTACTCTAGTATATGAAATGAACGAGTTATGTCTTTGTACGAAATCAATCAAATCTGAAATAATATTCAGTAAATTTTGTAGCTTCAAATTTAGTTATTTTTCATATATTCTAATAGAATTGAATTGATGATTTTGACAATCATGAATTACCTAAACATGAAGAACCCAACAGTTCATTCTTAAGCTCTTCGACGTCTTTTGACGAATCAGATTGCAAAGAAATATCCCATAGCCTAATTGTACCATCAGTAGAGCATGTTGCAAAAGAAATCCCTCCCGAACAACCTTTAGCAGTGCATGCAAGAGATGGATCATGCATGTTTTCACAACATAAATTCTTGATATCCCATATGCATGAGGAATGTGAAACTAGCGCAAAACACTTTGTGGCCTGGAAATAAAGAAGGTTTGTGTGCATTAACCACTAATGAATGTATTCATCCACTAATTTAAAAGCAATGACTTTCCTTCCATAGTAAGAAATTAATCTATCATGAATATGTTAGGGAAGCCTGCTGCTGAAAAGCTCTCACTAAGGTAAGGTCTAGGAAAAGGTCGGACCCATTGTAGATTTATTCTAGAAAAACTAGTCTTGCATTTACACAACGCTAATTTTTATCAAAACATGAACGTTACCATAACAGGCAAACCAAAAAGTCATTTACCTGATTCACATCATTGATGTCCCAGATGTAGAGGCTATGATCTCTGTAAATGACCACTGTAGGGTAAAAATGAAGAGTATGTCAATCCACAATGTAATAGTATGTTAAATGAAACTATCAAAACAGTACACTCACCCAGCTTTTCTAAGGTTGAAAACTGACATGCAACTGCATCAGGCAGTGCAGGTAACTGCTGGAAATTCTGTTCAGGAAATCTGGCATGGTAAACAGTGTTGGCCTTTGAATATAATATACTGCCTACGTATTCCAGAGACACAGGGGTATATAAAAGGACTGTTCCATTATTGCATGCACAAGCAATAAGCTTTCCGGATGTAGATAATGCAAAAGCTTTTTGAACCTGAAAATGATAATCTGAGGATTTGTTAAAAATTAGAAGGAAAAACAATCTACCACAAAATCAATTCACCTGACAACTCAATCAAATTTGCAATGGAACAGTTTATAATGGAAAGATCAACTGAGTTTGCCATCTTAGGAACTAGAAACATAATAATAATATTCCGGCTTTAACTTTGAAAAACATTCACTTCTACTTCAGAAAACTATTTGAAGCCTTCACAGGTCAGTTACAACTTAAGTTACTTGATATTTCATGCACCAAGATATCATCTTCTGAAAAATGCCTTTGGAAACTTCCATATATTACATGTACCTTCAAGATCACAGACTTTCTGACTGACAACCCAGAATGAACAAGGTATAAAATGCCTGGATACAAAGAAATTAACAACTCAGTATATAAACCAAAAAAATGTCAATTTTAGACTTGCTCTAAACTAAACCAAACCTGAATCAGTCAATGTGTATATAGGAAATAAACCACCAGCTTGTTTACGATTATCATCACTACCATTGGTCCACACAGAAGAAGCAATAGATGTATATGAACAATCTTTCTGAATTGAGAGATTGGCAACCTTTTCCTGGATTGCTAATGATGCAGTCCTGTGTAACCCTCCATTTTGTTGAGTTTTCCTAGATGATTTAAGTGTCCAGAATTTCAAGTGCTTTTTACCAGCAGTTACAATAAATTTTGCATCTGATGAGAAGCTAACACTTGAGACAGTAGAACCAGAGGAAGTTCCTTGAAGCTTTGTTATCAGGTGACCACTTCGCCAGTCCCAAAGGTAAATATATACCCCAACAGATACCAGATGTTTACCTTGGACAGCATACTATATAATGAGTAAGAAGCAGAAAGTAATAAAATTCAAGAACAGCATATAGATAGCCAAAGTGTAACCAACCATTTGGTGAGAAACAGATGCATGAAACTCCATATAGATGGCCTTTCAATTCAGAGACAACGGACAAAGTAGAAGAATCCCAAACTAGTACCGAGGCCTGGTTTCCTGCCTGCAAAACATAGTTAGGATCATGTAACAATACGGAAAAAATGAAGCCATAATTGTTGTGTTATAAAGAATAACATGATAAAGTTATGAGAATTGATTCTTACCTCTCCAGCTGCAACAAAGCGACCATCTTGTGACAAAGCTACACATCTCAAAGGCTTCGGTGGCAATCTATCAGATGCAATGAGGTGCGACTGAGTGCCAGAATTCACGTCAAGAATCACCACCACAGAACCTGCCAAATAAGCACATTTGGAACTCGAGGTATTCGAAGCTAACCCATTGGCATTTTTTGTTGTCACTCCAATTACCTCCTCCAAAACGAGCTGGAAAAAAAATCTAAACATAAGGAACAACCAAAATTGTAGTGTACAAAACAAATTATTAGTCCCAAATGGTTCATGAGCTCCACCTAAAGACAAATCGTTCAGGAGAACCCAAGTTCGATTCCTGGTTGGAACAATTCTTGGTCAAGTTTTACTTATCTCTCAACCAAAATCCAAATTACCATAGGATTAACACCAAAAAATAGCATGTTTACTTGATTCGAAACAAAACTAACCACTCAGTACTGCTCAATACGCAAATTCAACACGAAATTTGACAACTTTTAGCTCAATTTTCTAAGCAAACAATCAATGTAAAGGGTTTGTGATCCTGAAAATCAAAATGTACCTCAAAAAATTCAAACATAATGCACCTCCAGAAGAGGGATTGCCCCTTGATTTGTGCAAAAACAAAAAATAACTATTCATTACTACTCACTACATAAATTACCTGCAAAATTTCACTCTCAACACTATTTCTATCACAATTTTTCTCCAGAAACAAACATTGAAAATGCCTATTCTTGAACAAATGCAAAGATTTGTAGCAGCTAAAACATTGAATACTAGTGTCAATTTTTATCTTTATTTTGTTTATCTAAGTTTGTAGCTCAAATTTGTTTGAAAAAAATGGAATTAGGTTTTCTGTTAGGAAATTAATAATGAAAAGGAAAAAGAAAAAGAAAAAAAACCTTTGGTACTGTATCGGGGGGTTTGTTGAATCTGCGAGTGGGCTTCATTTTGATAAGAGAACGAAGGAATCAGTAATCAATCAGCAACGTAGAAGATCATTTTCAGCTTCCTGAAGATTCGTTTCACTATTCACTGAGTGAGTGGGTTTCAGAGAGAGAGAGAAGCGGGAGTTTTGCCCAAAAAGCAATTATGAAAATGATTTACACCGTGTTTGGTAAGTAGAATTAAGAAAGGGAGAAAAAGGGGAGAGAGAAGTTAATAGAGCATTTAATTCTATCTTGTTGCAACGTTATTCTTCTAGTTATCCTACATATCCAAAAACATTGACATAACTATTAATTCTGATGTTAATCATGATGAAAGTTCAATTTGATGTGTAAACCATGAGCCCTAAACAATTGAGGTCCCTCTCAAAGAAAAGATAATTGGAAGAAGAATATCACTACAATAAATTAGAAAGTTAAAGGTTCTGTGATCTATATTAAAATTTAAAAATTCATGGTGTTTCTTCCTAGCTAATCAAAGGAAACATAAAGACGATGTGGCATATCCATTTCATTTTAATTTGTCATTCTGACGAATCAGTGGTCGAGCTACCGATGTTAACCAAGCTTTTTGTTGGGAGTACCCCAAAGTTCTAGCTTTACCGAGCCCGACCCTAATAGGGGTACAGGGTGAGCGACGGCGGGTTTCCAAATTTTCAAATGTGTAAAATTGAATCATCACATTTGTGCAAAATTTTGTGCAAATATGTTTTTCCTTTTAAATTTGCTCGGCATTTTCATGATCCAATTTACTATTTTACTAATTAGAAATATAAGCATCCATATTTAATTGTGTTAGAGATTCATATTAGAATGTCGGAAATAGATTTATGCAATCACTTTTTCTATGCAGTTACGTGTTTTGTCAGAAATAGATCACGATTGGATAGTCTAAAAAATACATATATTATTTTTTTGAAAGAGTGAAAATTGTACTCTATTTAGACCAAAATAAATAGGAGAATGTTAACTTGTGCCCTTAAGGCACATGTTAAGGAATCAAAAATAGAAATTATTAAATGCTAATTTGTGTATTTTGACTTTTGAAGCATTAAATTTCTTATATCATTAAATGATGAATTTCTATTTTGGTATATCTTAACATGTGCCCTAAGGGCACATGTTAACAAGACCCAAATAAATAAATATTGTACTCTATTTTTGCCTTGTGTAGTGTTATGACTCTGCATTTTATTCAAGTAGAATTCTCATGTACATATACAGTATGTTAAGTTAAACATATATAGGGATTTCATTTTCTTCAACCATCCAAGTTCCAACCAAATAAAAGAAATCAAAATTTTATAAATATTTCTACACTAAGTATTGGCAATTATATTATAACCAAAAAGTAAAAAAGAGAGCTTGCATATATGAATATGAATGAGTTTATTATTAATGAACAAATGTACCGTAAACAGTAATTGGATATGTTTCCTTCTTATTACATGAGTAAAACTAAAATGTAACAAACTAAGTAGTTAGGGTGGTAAAAATCTACTAATTCCAACCAAGCAATATTAGCCATCATGTAACTACATACTGAAAGCAAAAATTAAAGAAGGAACACTTTATTCAGGAAATTAAAAAAAAAAACTGACTAATGAAGATGAATTAAATGGCCGGCCTCAATGAATTTTGGGGTTCGTCGGTTACGATCATGGTAATGGTGACGGTGACGGTGATGGTGTGTCTCCAATATGGTGTGGCTGGTTGTCTCCAAGTAATGGGATCAGAATTATAAGCAGCTGATCAAATTAAAAACAATATATATTAATCATAACATTTTTCATAATATATTAAAACAAAACACAAAATCAAATGCCAAAAAATGTCCATGAGAATGATTAATTATAATATCACAGTATATACCATACAAAAAATGTGCAATTGCAAATTTGAACTCAAATAATGATTCATACATAATATATAAGTACAGTACTATAGTCTATATACATATATGTTCCACTTTGATCATGAATCATTTAGAAAGAAAGAAAGATGAAAGAAGGTGAAGATAGATAACAGTATATAACACAAACACACAAATTAATCATGATTGAGAAAGAAAGAAAGAAAGAAAGATATGAAAGAAGAAACAATATTTCGATGAGATTAGACACAAAGACGTAAATGAATGATCGATTGAGAAAGAAAGAACAAAGAAAGAAAGATGAAGAAGAAGAAGAAGAAGAAGAAATTCTTACAATGACACTGACGACAATAACAGCAGCAATAGCAACTCCAACTTTGACACTGAATGAAAGTCCTCCTGGCTGTCCACCACCACCACCTCCTCCTCCAGCTGGTTGTCCTCCTCCTCCTTCCTGCGGTGGTTCAGGATGGACTACAACTCTCCCGCGAAACATGGTTTCAAGAGTTAGCGCACTGAAAATAATGGTTCTTGAGAGAGAGATACTGAAACGTTGATTTTGAAAGAGAGTTATCAAACGAAACAGTGACTTGAGAAAATGAATTAGCATGTATATTTATATAAGATCCTAATAAGAGAGAGAGAGAGAGAGAGAGAGAGAGAGAGAGATATTAAACAAATTATAACTAACTAAATAACGGTTTTCTACTTTGTTTGTTAGTTAGTTATTTTGTTGATTCTGAGTTTTTTTTGTTAAGAAAAAATGTGATAATTACAAATGACACAAGTTGAAGGACATTGAACACCTTGACCGTTGTCGAAGTACAATTGCGACAAATGCGCCAGACAAGGTTCTTAACTTTCGAAGGTATTTGACATCTCCAAATAAGATTCCAACTTTTATGTGTGCTCAGGTCCGATGCACCATGTATCCTCTTTGGATAACAAATTTAGCACTCCAAATGCTACGCCAAACATAGCTCAGGTTATGACCGATGCTTGAGTCAATAAAATCACAATTCGAAAAGTCTATCCCAAGAGAGCCAATGAATGCCTCTGGATTGGTTGTTATAATGTTCCCACCACCGGAATGCCTTAACGTTGAGCATTTTTTCAATATCATCAACAATAGAACCAGGTATGAGAAAATATACGCATAACATATAAGATGAAATAGACTAGAGAATTGACTTAATAGTACCTCTCTACTGGCTTGAGCTGCTCCACGAATTTATGTTCTTTCATATTCTTTATAATTTTAAATTTAAATTTAGTTTTTCCAATATATAACCTTAATTTTATTTCTCTTTTTAATTTCATATTATAATATTATTAATTATACCGTTTCAAAATAGCATTATTATATAAATCATATATACGAGATAAATATTTGTCACTAATTGATCAATTAGTTAAAACATATCATTTACAAGCAAATTAGTTTTTATTTAGAACCTACACGAGACTAAAACAGTGCTTTCAATAAAAAGTACCATGAATAAGATTTGAAATTGCAAAAGAAAATATGAGGAAAAAAATAGAAAAAAAAAATCTAAAACATGGGAAAAAGTATCTCATTGATCTAAACTCAAAAAATAAAATATGTACTAGTACACCATTTAGATGATGATTTTGAGAAGTCTTTCTTTTTTTTTTTTTGACAAAAATGGTTTGAAGACCCGTACATTCGCACGGGTCATTGACTTTTATTCGATATTTACGTTTGTCATTATATTATGGTAGAAAATTCATTTAGAATAAAATATTTAAAAAAATTGCTATATAATATTGTTAAAATATACATGAAACTATTGTGCTATTTTTTGTAAAACTTATTAAGTAAATAAATTTGATTATAATTATCAATGATAAATTATCAAATTTTTTATGTATCATTCACAAATAATAGTCCCGTGTACATTTTTTAATAAAAAATTAGAAATTTGATTAGGAATATTTAGGATAATTTAGTAAATTTGATAGTAATTAACTTTATTGTATTATTATTGTGTTGTTATTATTAATAGTCAATAGTATTTTTTTATGAAAAATATTATTTATTTTTCTATTTCTAATTTTATGCATATTCATCTTATTTTTACTATAATTTTTTATTGACTATTTTATTCTCTTTTTTCTTTTAATAGATTACTGAGTTGTTGGTATTAATCTGTTTTGTTGCTATTTTCATGAGTATAGATTGTTCTGTTTTGTTCCAATTTATAATCTGTTTTGTTTTTATTTTTAAACATATCATTTTTTTTTGTATTTATCTTATATTCTTTCTATATATATATTTTTAAAGTAAAATTACAATGAAGGAAATAAAACTTGCAACGTGGTTAAAAGTAATAAGGATAAATTAGTAACTTTGGTGGTAATCAATTTTAATATATTAGTAATAGATTTATAATCTGTTTTGTTTTTATTTTTAAGCATATCATTTTTTTTTTGTATTTATCTTATATTCTTTCTATATATATATATATATATATATATATATATATATATATATATATATATATATATATATATATATATATTTGTTTAAGTAAAATTACAATGAAGGATATAAAATTTGCAACGTTGTTAAAAGTAACAAGGATAAATTAGTAACTTTGGTGGTAATCAATTTAATATATTATTAGTAGAATTTAATTTATATGCACCGTCAGTCTAAAGTTATTTTGCACATGCGTCCAATAATATTCCGACACATCATGTATGGTAATTAAAAACACATGATGTGTCACATTCATTAAATGATGTGGCAACGCATCATTGAATTTATGTGTAAAAAGTTTTTACACCGATGGTGCACAACAATTAAACTCTTATTAGTAATAGATAATTTTGAGAAGTCTATAAATAGTGTTTAATATAAAACACTACAAGAAAAAGCCAATTTAGTGGCCGCTTTTGGCCAAATAAATCACAAAAACTTCATAATCCCAAACACCGTAAGCCTCCATTAAAGGTGAAGAAGGTCAGTTTTTGTGTTTGTGTGAGGTGAAGAAAAAACAAAGAAGAAGTTGGACAGTTTAGCTCCTTTGAAGGTGAAGATTTTCTCTTGGCAATTAATGCTTCATCGTTTGCCAACTCGATCAAATTTGCTTAGGCGTGGGGTTTTGGAGTCTGCGACGCAAGCTCGGTGTGTATTGTTGGGGTTGATTGCAATGTAAGTCCCACATTGCTAATGAAGGAAAAAAAAAGGTCAAAGAAATTATATTGAAGAAGTCCCACATCGCTTAGAATTGTGAAGCAAGGAGGGAATCAAAGCTATATAATGGACCTAAGTTCTTTGTTTATAATAGCACCAGTCAGTAGCACTTTAAGCTTATATCTGACTTTTTTGTTTTTCTCTTGTACTCTTGTATTAGAGGGTTGAGAGATGTAGTTAGGTATTTGCTTTGGAGAGTGTGGGTGTATTGGGGGCCAAGGGAAGGTTGAGGGTAGTCTATGTGTTGTAACAATTTTCACATAGTGTTTATTCTCTGGTTGTCGGTTTTGACAACGACCGTGGTTTTTTCTCCGGTTTTGGAGTTTCCACGTTATATTCTTGTGTTGTTGATTGCGTTCATTTATTTTCTCTATGCCGGTTTTTCCCAACAACTGGTATCAGAGCTCTTGGTTTGATCCAGGAGAGGGAGTTCCGCTGTGAAGTTTAGACTAGAGAAAATTGATGTTTGGCTTGTGGAAAATCAAGTCAAGGATGTGGTGATGCAATCTGGGTTACACAAGGTCAGCCTGGAGAGGCGGTGGTAATAATACTCAACATCAGTCTGGAGAGGCAGTGATAAGAATACTCGAGTTACGTCTGAAACAACAACTTATTATGGGGATTCGGAGGTGCTAGTGGAAGTTGAGAATCGGTGGAGTGTTGAGTCATGGACTTTGGAAGCTCCTATCACATGTGTTTGAAGAAGAAATACTTTTGAATCCCTAGAGCTAGTTGAAGGTGGATGATGACGGATCGTCACACTCTCTATTCCGGGCCTATTTTAGCAACATTAGATGCATTTTAGTAGGTTTTTAGCAATAAATATAAGAGAAATCTGATCATAAGCTTGATTACTTGTTTTGCAAGAAAACAGGAAAAATTGCAGGAAAGTGCTGATTTTCACTACGCTGGGGGCGTAGCCCATCACGCGCCGCGTGATGGAGATCACAGGGAGCCAAGTTTTTCACTCTGATCACGCGCGGCGTGATACCTGACCACGTGCGGCGTGAAGCCTTGTTCAAGAAGTGGATTGCTCTCTGACTTGATCACGCGCCGCGTGATACCGTTATCACGCGCGGCGTAGTTGATGGATCTGCAACCACGCGCGGCGTGATAGATCTGGCGCGCGGCGTGATTGCGTTCAGTATATATGGTTTCTGCATAATTCTGTTAGATGGTTGGAAAATTCTGCAATTTTGATCTACATTCTGGGTTTGGAAACTTCAAGATTGGGATTCAAGACTCCAGAGGATAGCTCCAAGCACATCAATAGCATGGATTCTCAAGCCATGAAGTTGAAGCGAGGACGCGAACGAAGCAACATGAGGAGCTAAATCCCTTGTGGAGGTAGGATCTAGGATAGCTTAGGATGTAGATGAATTTCGTGTAATCTGCTTAATTGTAAGGATTTACTCTGTTAATAGTGTTTACTTAATGCAATTCGTCTCTTAATGCTTTATGATCCTTCATTAGTGTTGTAATGATTTTGAGTTAAGTCACGTGCGAGAGTATTGATTTAATTTCTGAACTGAATTGCATTGAGCACTCGAGTGTTTCCGGTCGAGAGATTGAGACATAGAGTGTAGCGAACGATCGACGCGCTTTCATATCATTCGTTGTAGGTAGCTTCCGCCCGAGAGATCGGGGGAGTATCGACAACGAATAGAGTGGATTTTGACAAGAGATTGCGATTCACTAATCTGTTGATCTAGTTGTGAACACTTGAGTAAATTCCTATGATATAGTAGATTGCATGTGGTTTAGCTATAGACTAGGTGATTCCGATGATTCTACCTCGCTTTTCCATTATATCAAAGCACGTTTTCTAACAATTCATCACTCAACATACCCCCAATTTATGTGTATTTCTTGCATAATGTTTATGAACACTATTAGACTAGTTTAATCACACAATCCCTGTGGATCGATATTTTTATTACTACGTGGTAATTCGTTCACTTGCGAAAATTATCCATCAAGTTTTTGGCGCCGTTGCCGGGGATTGTGATTGATTCGACAAGGCGATAGTGTTCATATTTTCTGTGTTTTCCTTATTTTTCTGTTTTATATTTTTCTCCCGGAGCGTTCTACTTGTGTGTTTCCTTGTGCATGCGGAGAACAGGTCCCATTGCGCTGCAATTCGATCCAGAAATTGAAAAGACAGCTCGCGCAATTCGGAAGGCAACAAGGGAAGCTCAAGCTTCAAGAGGAAAAGCTTTGCTAGGTGGTACACCGGACTGTCAAGGACAGATTTCAGCCACAATGGAAGAAGAGCAGGTTCCACCGGTTCCTCAACCACAAAGGCGTACGCTCGGTGATTATGGGAGAAGAGACAATGACGCGTTGGCAAATCAAGGATTTCAACCGGCGAATCCTGTCTCATTTGACATCAAGAACACGGTCCTCTCCGCCCTAAAAGAGAATCCTTATTCGGGATCGGAAGCTCAATGCCCGAACCTACACTTGTCTCACTTCTATGAAGCTTGCGACTATACCGATCCACCGGGGGTGAGTGAATCGGACAAAAGACTGAGGTTATTCAAGCATTCTCTCACCGGCCGTGCTAAAGATTGGTTGGATACGATACCAGCCGGAATGATTGAGACTTGGAGACAGCTGGAGCGGAAGTTCTTAGATCGCTACTTCCCTATTCATAAGTTTTTGGAAAGAAGGGCTGAAATTAGCAACTTCGAGCAAGCGGATGGGGAAACGCTGTATGATGCTTGGGAGAGGTTCAAAGTTTGTCTTAAAAGGTGTCCGAATCACGGTTTCGATGGCCACAATCAGATGCAAATGTTTACCCAAGGTTTGAGGGCTCAAACGCGAATGATACTTGACGCATCAGCCGGCGGTTCGTTGAAAAACCGTGACGAAACTGAAGCAAGAGAGTTGGTGGAAAGTATGGCTCAAAACGAGTATAGAGCTACTAATGATAGAGGAGCCAAAAAGAAAGGCGGAGTGTTGGAATTGGATACTAAAACAGCACTATTAGCACAGCAAAAGCTAATGACTAGCCAAATGGAAGCAATGATGAAGCTGCTGTCCAATCCACAAGTGCAATCTTCTCCAATAGGTAAAATTGACAATGTGCGCTGTGATTTTTGTTTTCAGGACCACCCAAATGGCGGATGTTTCCCGGAGGGTTCAGAGGAAGTTCGCTACTTAGCCAATTTCCGGAAGCCGTACAACAACAATAACAACGGGTCCGGGTGGGGGAACGGTATGCAAGGTCAAGGTGCACCGCAACAGCAGCAAAGGCCTCCATCAAGGATGGAAGAGACTCTAAATCAGTTCATGATCATGACCCAAAGCAACTTTGAAGCGATGAAATCGAGTCAAGCAACCTCTAACAAGAATCATGAAGCTTCTATAAAGAATCTTGAGGTGCAAATGGGTCAGCTGTCAAGACAGTTTTCTATGTTACAAAATCAAGGAGGTTTCGGTGGAAATACTCATGATAATCCGAAAAATGAGACTTGCAATGGAATCACTTTGAGGAGTAGAGAGATACCGGAAAGGCCAGCTGTGGAGAAGCCTTCGAAGAAGAAAGTCATTGAGGGAGAGGTTGAAAATAAACAAGAGGTTGTAGTTGAAAATGAGAGACATGAGAAAGAAGTAGAAAATGAAAATATGTCTAAGGAAGTGGAAATGAGTGAGGATGAGAAAGAAGGAGTTGAAAAACAGAGGGAGATAAAAGAAAAAGAGAGCAAGAAGGTGGAGAAAGGTAAGGGAGTTGATGAATCACCATATGCTAGGATGCCTTACCCTAGGAGAAAGAAAGTTAAGAATCTTGAGCGAGAGAAGGAGTTCAAGAAGTTCATGAAGGTGTTGAACAAGCTTGAGATGGCTATACCATTGGTTGAGGCATTGGAACAAATGCCAAGTTATGCAAAGTTTTTGAAGGAGCTGCTTACAAAGAAAAGAAAATCGTTAGATGATGAAATGGTAAGTATGACGGAAGAGTGCAGCGCCCTCATTCAACGGAAGCTACCTCAGAAAAGGAAAGATCCGGGGAGCTTTACAATTCCTTGTTCCATTGGGGATCTTATGATTGAAAAGGCTTTGTGTGACTTGGGTGCAAGTGTAAATTTGATGCCGTTATCTATGATGAAGAAGATACCGGGAGCCGTAGCAAAGCCGACAAAGATGAGTCTCTCTTTGGCGGATAGATCCATCGTGTATCCGGAAGGTATCCTACATGATGTTCTGGTTCGAGTCGGCGGATTTGTGTTCCCAGCTGACTTTGTTGTCTTAGACATGGAAGAAGATAAGAATTGGGAACCCCTGCTGTTAGGAAGACCATTCTTAGCTACCGGACGCGCCCTTATCGATGTGGAGTTGGGAGAACTAATGCTCCGAACTGACGGCGAACAAATCCTCTTTAATGTGTTTGAAGCTATGAAACAACATGACGATGACACTCAATGTTTCAGAATTGAATTGGTTGACGAGGTCATTGAAGATATGTTTAAGGTTCAACACTCCTCTTCCACTCTTGAAAAAGTGTTAGTTAACTCCATGGATAATTTGGAAGACGAATGGGAGCGAGAAATTGAGTTATGTCTTAGCAATTTGAATGCTAATCGGATAGATGAAAGTCCTAAGTTTGAAAACCTCCTTGAAGTGAATGATAAGGATCCAATGGAAGAAGAAAGGAAAGCGCCTGAACTGAAGCAACTCCCTTCACATCTAAAGTATGTGTTCTTAAGTGATGATGCTTCGTTTCCAGCCATCATTAGCAGCAAACTCACTCATTTGGAAGAGGAAAAACTGTTGAGGGTCTTGAAGTCCAACAAAGCCGCAATGGGGTGGACTATCTCCGATCTAAAAGGAATAAGTCCCACTTTCTGCATGCATAAAATCAAGTTGGAAGCTGAGTTTAAACCAGTTGTGCAACCTCAACGAAGACTCAACCCTACCATGAAGGAAGTTGTGAAGAAAGAGGTGCTGAAACTCTTGGAGGCCGGCATGATATACCCTATTTCAGATAGTGCTTGGGTATCTCCGGTCCATGTGGTGCCGAAAAAGGGGGGGATGACTGTGGTGAAAAACGATAAGAATGAGTTTATTCCATCTCGGACTGTTACGGGATGGCGTATGTGCATTGACTATCGCCGACTCAACACCGCTACTAGGAAGGATCACTTTCCCTTGCCATTCATGGATCAGATGTTGGAACGGTTAGCTGGGCAGGAGTTTTACTGTTTCCTTGATGGTTACTCAGGTTACAATCAGATCACCGTCGATCCGGAAGATCAAGAGAAAACCGCATTTACTTGTCCCTTTGGGGTGTTCGCATATCGAAGAATGCCATTTGGATTATGTAATGCCCCAGCAACGTTTCAACGATGTATGCTTGCCATCTTCTCCGATATGATGGAGGACACAATGGAGGTATTTATGGATGACTTTTCGGTTTTCGGTAAGTCCTTCGATTTTTGTCTTTCTAATTTGAATGATGTGCTGAAAAGATGTATAAGTACCAATTTGGTTTTAAATTGGGAAAAATGTCACTTCATGGTGAGAGAAGGGATTGTTCTCGGCCACAAAATCTCCTCAAAGGGGATTGAAGTAGACCAAGCCAAAATTGAGGTAATCAAAGAGCTACCTCCACCGTTAAATGTAAAGGGGGTAAGGAGTTTTCTCGGACATGCCGGGTTCTACCGGCGGTTCATTAAGGATTTTTCAAAAATTGCAAAACCCTTATCATCTTTACTAGTCAAGGATATGGTGTTTCTTTTTGATGAGGCTTGTGTGACTGCGTTTAATTGTCTTAAAACTAAGTTGGTCACTGCTCCCGTGATCGTTGCGCCACAATGGGATCTCCCTTTTGAATTGATGTGCGATGCAAGTGATTACGCGGTTGGAGCAGTCCTTGGCCAACACCATAACAAACTTTTCCATGTGATATACTATTCTAGCAAGGTCCTTAATGAAAATCAAATTAACTACACCACAACCGAGAAGGAATTGCTAGCAGTGGTATTCGCTTTGGAAAAGTTTCGTTCCTATCTAATTGGGTCAAAAGTGATTGTTTTTACAGATCATTCAGCTTTGAAGTATTTGTTGACCAAAGGCGAGTCCAAGCCGCGATTGTTGCGATGGATGTTGCTTTTACAGGAGTTTGATTTGGAAATTCGCGACAAGAAGGGGGTAGAGAATGTGGTGGCTGACCACCTCTCAAGGCTGAGCAATCCGGATGTTACTAATAAGGAGGAAGCTATTAAGTGTGAATTCCCGGATGAAAAATTGCTTGCAGTATCCGAGTTTCCATGGTTCGGTGACATTGCCAACCTCAAGGCTAGTGGATTCATCCCGGAAGAAATGACAGCACAACAAAAGAAGAAGCTCTTCGCAGACTCGCGACATTATTTCTGGGATGATCCATTTTTGTTCAAGATGAGCAATGATGGCATGATTCGTCGATGTGTGGCCGATAGTGAGATCCGAGGTATTATGTGGCATTGTCATAACTCACCTTGTGGAGGGCATCATAGTGGCCCAAGAACAGCTGCGAAGGTTTTACAATGTGGATTCTTTTGGCCAACGATCTTTCAAGATTGTATGGAGTTTGTAAAAGCTTGTGATGCATGTCAAAGGTCGGGGAGTGTTTCTAAAAGAGATGAGATGCCTCAGCATGGCCTAACTGAGGTCGAACCATTTGATGTATGGGGGATCGATTTCATGGGACCATTTCCTTCGTCCCAATCTAATGTGCACATTTTGGTTTGTGTGGATTATGTTACAAAGTGGGTCGAAGCTACAGCTTGCCAAGCCAATGATTCAGCCACTGTGGTGCGGTTTCTCAAAAAGAACATATTTACAAGGTTCGGGGTGCCGAGGATCTTAATCAGCGATGGGGGAAAGCACTTCATTAATCAGCATCTTGAAAATTTGTTGAGGAAGTATAATGTTAGGCACAAGGTTGCTACTCCTTATCATCCTCAAACTTCCGGACAAGTTGAAGTGTCCAATCGCCAGTTGAAACAGATTCTTGAGAAGACGGTTTCTTCATCAAGGAAGGATTGGTCACTCAAACTCGATGATGCGTTATGGGCATACCGTACTGCATTTAAAACCCACCTCGGTTTTTCCCCGTATCAGTTGGTTTATGGAAAAGCATGTCATTTACCCGTGGAGCTTGAGCACAAAGCATACTGGGCTGTTAAGCAACTGAACATGGATGCCACACTCGCCGGTAGAGCTCGGTTGTTGAAGCTCAATGAGTTAGAGGAATGGCGCGAAAGGGCATATGAGAATGCGGTACTGTACAAGGCAAGGACTAAACGCTATCATGATGCGAAATTAGTTCCAAAAGAGTTTCACGAAGGACAGTTGGTGTTACTATTTAACTCTCGATTCAAGTTATTTCCCGGTAAACTCAAGTCCAAGTGGTCTGGTCCTTTTGTAGTTAAGGAAGTGTTTCCACATGGGGCTGTGGAAATCTTTAAATCAGGGGAGGAGAATCAGAGTTTTAAGGTGAATGGTCAAAGGTTGAAAGTTTATCGTGGTGGAGAGCTCGTTCGGCACAATGTGGCTCTTTTCTTCCAAGACCCATAGGGGCATGGAACGTCAAGCATCGGGACGTTAAACAAGCGCTGGTTGGGAGGCAACCCAACGGTTTCTAATGTTTAGTTTGTTTTGTTTTGCAATGTGTAGGTATGTGTGCAGCATTCAGCGGCAAACAGAGCAAAAACAGAGGACTGTTGAAGTAGACTACGCTGGAGGCGTCTTAAAGCTCACGCGCGGCGTAGTGTAAGTTGAGGAAAGGGGTGCCACTGGAGTATCGATCACGCGCGGCGTGAAGGCTTCTTACGCGCGGCGTGATGACGAGAATGGATAAGTTAGCTCTCTGACTAGTGATCACGCGCGGCATGGTATCTGTCACGCGCTGCGTGCACAAAGCAGAGAGGAAAGTTATTCTGGTTAAGTGGTCACGCGCGGCGTGAGTAAGGGCTACGCGCGGCGTCGACAGGTCAACTTGACCGTTTGAATTTGGTCAACATGACCGTTGGAGTTTGGGTCCAAAGAGAAATTTGAAATAGATCACGCGCGGCGTGGAGTAAGTCACGCGCGGCGTCATCAGGTGACTCTGTTCCGATTATTTAAACTCTCAATTTCTAGCTAAAGACGCACCATTCATCAAGGTTCAGATTCATCTGCTTGGTTTTAGGCTTCAGATCTATCAATTTCTCTAAGTTCTTAAGTGCGATGTGAAGCCTAAAATCAGTGCAAGTGAATTCAGTAAACCTTCAGTTCATGAATTCAATCTTCATTCATAGATTATGCACTTTTGTTGGTAAGAAGTTTCAAAAACTGTGAAGTAAGGGCTTCTCTGCTCTCTGATTTTCTGCTGCTACTACTCTACTACTCTATCTTTACTTTTACCTTCTACTACTTTACTTTTGTTGGTTTGTAATAATAATTTGATGTTGCTTGGATTTGGCTGGATTGTACTATTTTAACCGTGAATTTGAACTTTGTCATGTTTGATTGTGGAATGGTTTTTACTTTTAGAGTTTGTTTCAATACTTTGGCATGTTCCTTCTTGTTACTTGAGTATCAATTGCTTGATTTTCTCCGTGTGTGATATGTGAAACCTGCAGTGCAATAGCTTGTTGCACTCATGTGATCAAGAGGCAAAGGAAGGGAACGCACACTTTTTGACCGGTTCTTTGATTCGACCCAACCGAGAGGTATTGAGCCAAACACTCCTTTTTCTTCTATGTGTGATATCCACTCTTGTATTGTCTCTCGATTTTGCTTGTCGTCTTTCTATTTGATTGGTACTTTTGTAGCACACACGAGGCATGTTCCTTGGTACCTTTGAGCCTTTCTATCCACCCTTACATATATTTATCCTTTGCTTAACCAATTTGAGCTGAAAAAGAAAATGTTATTTGGCAAAACCTTAAGAAAATTTTTGATGAAAAAAAAAAGGAATGACTTTCTTGGAGGTTAGGCACCTAATTCGTGGTTGATGCGCATTGCTCACCACTAAGTTTGGGGTTGCTCTTTGGAATTAGCAACAAATAAAGTTTGGGTGAGGGTACTAGAGAACTTACATAAAGTTTTGGTTGAAACAATTAAAAATTGTTCAAAGATTCAAGGCTTTAGAGAAAGATATGTTGAAAAGAAATGAAAAAATGAAAAAAAAGAGATGAATGTGAAAAAAAAAAATAGAAAAGAAGTACTAAAAGAAGTGGTATCCTTGAATTCAAAAGAATTGCAAAACGTTGTTGATGATTTAAAAATGTTCTCTAGTCCACTATGTTTCAAAAGAATAAGGGTTGGTTTATGAAAATGTTCCTTGACTAATAGGGGGATCTAACTCCAAGTTTTTCTACTACTTATCCAAAATGTCACCATCCACCCTAGCCAAGCCACGTTATAACCCTAAAAGACCTCTAATGTGTGTGCACAAAGTGAACCGAATGAATTCTTAGACTACTTGCAAAATTATTGTTGACTTGCATTGATGTGTTGATTTGAGTGAAGTACCAAAAACTGAAGAGTGCATGTAAGTAGTGTGATGAAATCATAGAGCCTTGGTCGAAAAGTGTGAACTACTTGAAAATGTCTTGCGGGAACGATTGTGCGATTGAGCATTGTTTGCAGGTGGATCATTGATCATCAGGTGATTCTCACGTATGTATGATTCGAGTGAATTTAAGGAAAATGCCAAGGTCTTGACACAAAAGCTTGAGGTAAAAGTTGTTTCCTTGAGGACAAGGAAAGGTTTAAGTTTGGGGTTGTGATGACGGATCGTCACACTCTCTATTCCGGGCCTATTTTAGCAACATTAGATGCATTTTAGTAGGTTTTTAGCAATAAATATAAGAGAAATCTGATCATAAGCTTGATTACTTGTTTTGCAAGAAAACAGGAAAAATTGCAGGAAAGTGCTGATTTTCACTACGCTGGGGGCGTAGCCCATCACGCGCCGCGTGATGGAGATCACAGGGAGCCAAGTTTTTCACTCTGATCACGCGCGGCGTGATACCTGACCACGCGCGGCGTGAAGCCTTGTTCAAGAAGTGGATTGCTCTCTGACTTGATCACGCGCCGCGTGATACCGTTATCACGCGCGGCGTAGTTGATGGATCTGCAACCACGCGCGGCGTGATAGATCTGGCGCGCGGCGTGATTGCGTTCAGTATATATGGTTTCTGCATAATTCTGTTAGATGGTTGGAAAATTCTGCAATTTTGATCTACATTCTGGGTTTGGAAACTTCAAGATTGGGATTCAAGACTCCAGAGGATAGCTCCAAGCACATCAATAGCATGGATTCTCAAGCCATGAAGTTGAAGCGAGGACGCGAACGAAGCAACATGAGGAGCTAAATCCCTTGTGGAGGTAGGATCTAGGATAGCTTAGGATGTAGATGAATTTCATGTAATCTGCTTAATTGTAAGGATTTACTCTGTTAATAGTGTTTACTTAATGCAATTCGTCTCTTAATGCTTTATGATCCTTCATTAGTGTTGTAATGATTTTGAGTTAAGTCACGTGCGAGAGTATTGATTTAATTTCTGAACTGAATTGCATTGAGCACTCGAGTGTTTCCGGTCGAGAGATTGAGACATAGAGTGTAGCGAACGATCGACGCGCTTTCATATCATTCGTTGTAGGTAGCTTCCGCCCGAGAGATCGGGGGAGTATCGACAACGAATAGAGTGGATTTTGACAAGAGATTGCGATTCACTAATCTGTTGATCTAGTTGTGAACACTTGAGTAAATTCCTATGATATAGTAGATTGCATGTGGTTTAGCTATAGACTAGGTGATTCCGATGATTCTACCTCGCTTTTCCATTATATCAAAGCACGTTTTCTAACAATTCATCACTCAACATACCCCCAATTTATGTGTATTTCTTGCATAATGTTTATGAACACTATTAGACTAGTTTAATCACACAATCCCTGTGGATCGATATTTTTATTACTATGTAGTAATTCGTTCACTTGCGAAAATTATCCATCAGTGGAGTTGTTCATCTTGGTGACGGAAAGCTTGTAAGGTTCAAGGTATGGGTGAGTTTCTTTTAACACAGTGCGAGGTATTTTCTTGAACTTTGATGCATAGATAGTAGGTAGATTACTTGTTAGATAGTTCTACTATTATTGGTTATGCATCTGTTACTAGTGGTGATTCTCATGTTTTGGTTAAGTTGTGGATCTTCGGGTGGGTACTTGTTAGTGACATGAGTTTAGTTGGACTAGTGAAACAAGGTTTACTAGGTGATGCAACTAAACTGGAATTGTTGGAGCCTAACAATGGCCTGAGGTGGTTTCACAGATGTTTGAAGTTGTTCAAGTGACACATGGGCATCGGTTGACATGGATGCAAGGTGTGTGATGATAGCGTGCGGGCATTGGTTGGCATTGATGCAAGGTACGTGGTTATCTCGATGGCTGATGAACTTCCAGAGAAAGCCAACATGGAAGTTGCACCATAAATTGTCAGCGAGGTTTCGAGATGAAATTCTTGGGATGGCTTGGTTCCAAGTGAAGAAAAATCTTGGGATGGTTTAGTTCCAAGTGAATAAAATTCTTGGGATGGTTTAGTTCCAAGTGAATAAAATTCTTGGGATGGTTTAATTTCAAGTGGAGTGTACTTTTTATGGTGGAGTATGATAATTTAATTTGTCGGTATAGACAATGAGAATTATGATTGTCGGTGAAGACAATGATTGTCGGTATAGACAATGGAAGCAGAAGATAATGATTGTCAGTGTAGACAATGAAGATTGAAGACCATTACAATCAAGGTGGAGATTGTTGGGGTTGATTGCAATGTAAGTCCCACATTGCTAATGAAGGAAAAAAAAAAGGTCAAAGAAATTATATTGAAGAAGTCCCACATCGCTTAGAATTGTGAAGCAAGGAGGGAATCAAAGCTATATAATGGACCTAAGTTCTTTGTTTATAATGGCACCAGTCAGTAGCACTTTAAGCTTATATCTGACTTTTTTGTTTTTCTCTTGTACTCTTGTATTAGAGGGTTGAGAGATGTAGTTATGTATTTGCTTTGGAGAGTGTGGGTGTATTGGGGGCCAAGGGAAGGTTGAGGGTAGTCTATGTGTTGTAATAATTTTCACATAGTGTTTATTCTCTGGTTGTCGGTTTTGACAACGACCGTGGTTTTTTCTCCGGTTTTGGAGTTTCCACGTTATATTCTTGTGTTGTTGATTGCGTTCATTTATTTTCTCTATGCCGATTTTTCCCAACATGTATGGTGTTTGGCGGAGGCTGAATCGGAAGCCCATCTTTTTACTATGTGTGATGTGGCAGTGGATGTGTGGTTGAAAATCCACTCTTGGCTCAGGATTAGTACGGCGGTTCCGGGAAATATCTCCCTTTCTTTCCAATCTTTTGCTGCCCAATTCAAATCCAAGAAAAGAGTAGAAGGGTTAAATTTACTTTGGCAATCGGTTATGTGGAGTCTGTGGATTGCTAGGAATTCTCTTATTTTTCAAGGTGAAAGGTTGAAGACTTGTGAGATTGTGGATGCAATTAAGCATAGGTCTCTCCAATGGTTTAATGCCTCTAGATCGGGTGGAGTATGTGTAATGTATGAATGGGAAAAGTTCCCTCTGTTTTGTCTTCTTAGATAGCAGTTTCTTTTGGTTCTGTTGTATTGGTGTAGCCGAAACCTTTTGTCTTGGAGTTAGTAGGCTTTTATTTTTTGGAGAGGTGGTGGTTTAGGTGTTTTTTAGGACCTAAGATGTTCTTTTGTATTGCTTTGTACACCGGTTGAGTACTCTCTGTACTTCTACCCAATAGTGGGTCTAGTACTACTTGTACTCCTTGTTGTTCTCGCTTTGAGAATTTATTTTTTTTCTTTTAATATACTTTTGCAGTTCAAAAAAAAAAAGTTTTTGTGTTTGTGTGAGGTGAAGAAGGTGAAAAGAGGAAACTTTGTGCAAAAGAGTATGAGTGAGAGGTGTAAAGAAGAAGCTAAACAAAAAGTTGTTGTATGTTAAGGTGGGGTGATGGTGGTGTGTTTTGTCTATGGCAACACAAGAGAATAAACAATACGATTTTTAATATTTTTTTAATTCCTTATTACTTACCTGCGCGGCAAACTCTAACAGTTTTTTTTTTTTTAATTTGCTCCAACTTACCGGCGGCCTAGCCTGTCGCTAAGTGGCCAGAACGTTCCAGAAATAGTATATTTTGATATTGCGGCTGTTTTTATTCACTTTGCGGCGGCTAAAACGGCCACAAACTTACCGACGGCTAAAACGGCTGGTAAGTTAATATTGAATCCGTCACAAAATTCATGTTTCTTGTAGTGAAATAAGGATAATTAATAAAACACTATTTATAAATCAATCATAATTATCCACCTCAACATGTGTATCTGTACATATCCAAATAAAATGTGTACCAAAAAATATATCTTGTTGTGTTGAACACTCCGATACACATCTTATTTAGATATATGATAGTATATTGCTTAAGTGAAACTTTTGAATTCCTCATTTTATATGATGGTACACCATTTAGATGGATGATTTTGAGAAGTCTTTCTTTTTTTTCACAAAATAATTTTGAGAAGTCTATAACTTTAATATAAAATAATTAATAAAACACTATTTGTGAATCAATCAGAATTATCCACCTCAGCATGTCTATCGGTACATATCCAAATAAAATGTATACCGAAGAATATATCTTGTTGCGTTGAACACTCCGATACACATCTTATTTAGATATATGATCGTATACTGCTTAAGTGAAACTTTTGAATTCCTCATTTTACGAATTATTCATTTTAAAAGATTCACTATTGTAATTATTACACGCAATTATACACAATTTTCAATTTCAACCATCAATCTTAAATCAGAAGATTTATATTAAAAATTGTGTTTTTTTAGTGAAAATAATTTCAACCTTTAAAATTAAATCAGACAGCTCTGATTGATTACTAAGTCCTGCAGAAAATCATTTTTTTCTTGGAACTAAAAAAATTATTTATATTTAAGGACAAATTTTTTCTTTTAAAGAGTGCTTATAATTAGTAAATAAACCGGAAATTCCATAATCACCCTTTTTTTTTCTTTTCAAATTCTAATTTATTTTTTTAAATAAAGTTTTCAAATTCTAATCTAAATAGTACAATACTTTAACGAACAAATATAAAACTTATTCTTAAAGTAATTTTAATTTAAATAAAAATTAAAGACTAGAGTAATATTAGCAAAATGATTGAATGAAGGCAATATTTTGTACACAAGATCTGAATAAACCAACTTAAAATATATATATATATATATATATATATATATATATATATATATATATATATATATATATATATATATATATATATATATATATAGTATAGACCTAGTAAGGAAAAAATCATATAAAAATCGAGAATCATATAAATATATACATGTTGAATATTTCTCTAGTACATGTATTTTATTAATTTCGGTTATTGATTTATGATCAAGTCAACATGATCCACTTGATAAAAATAATCAGGTCAACATTTACAATTAATTTTTGTTACGTATTAAACGGCTAAGATTAATTATTTAATATTACAATTAATAATTAATTTCTCTAATGCTTGGAATCTGAATCCATTTTCTTACAAATCTTCATTCTTGATTCAAGGCACAAATTCTTCATTTGACATCTTTCAATTTTCTCACCAACCCAACCAAATCAAACAAAAACTACCATTCTTTTCTTTCTTTATTTCATTTTTTCTCTCTTCACTTTCAAATAAATCTTGTGGTGGTTGTTCAAATGCATTGCCATTTCACCAAACTCACCATATAGACTAAAAAATATATACAAACAAATTTATCACAACCATGTTTCACACACAAAGATTACAACCCTTTTCTTCATCATTCATGAGTTTGTGATCATTATTTATTAATTGTCTTTTTTATCATTACAAAAATCAATCTTTATGGCTACAGCTACTACAAACTCATCAATATTTCATAACCTGTATTCTTCTTCCACAAGAAAATCTTCCTCTTCTTTTTCATGTCATTCATTGGCATCACCCCATTTGAGTTTTGTTGGTTTAAGGAAATCCAAGTTGGGTTTTGAGTCCAAAATCTCAATAAAAGAATTGGAATGGAAAAAAGGTAGAAGAACAAAAGAGTTGAGAAAACAATGGAGTGTGAGGTGCACTGCAGAAGGAATAGATGGAGGAATGTTTGTGGGAGGAAGAGGAAGAGAAGATGGTATTTTTGTTAGTATTCCAGAAAGGTATAAGGTTGTATTGTTGTTGGCATGTGTTATGTGTCTTTGTAATGCTGACCGTGTTGTCATGTCGGTTGCTGTTGTTCCTCTTGCTGCTAAACATGGTTGGTCTAGTTCTTTTCTTGGTATTGTTCAGGTACTATACATAATAATAATGATTTCAACTGATTATGAATGTTGTAAACTGAAATATATAACATTGACACTTTAGATTGAAGGCATGTCAAGTGTCTGACATGTGTCGGTATCTTACATCAATACATGTGTGGTTATATAACTTATAATCACTTCTATTTTCTAAAATTATTATCAGCGTTATGTGTCACAATTGTAGCCAATGGCTTGAGAATAAGCTAGGAGTATTACTTATTCGAAAACAATCAAATCATTCTATTGGCAATATATAAAATATTGTATTTTTTATGAAATTCAGTTGAAGACAATCATTTGTTCTGTTCAATTATCATGCTAAAACTGGTTTGTAGTTCCTTAAATCAAGGCTTTAAATAGATGTCATGTAAGAAACCATGATATCGAAGAGAATCGCATTCAATTGAGACTGACACAGTCTCAATCACAGTTGCGCTGAAAACTTTGATATCGAGGCTCAGATTGTGGTTGCGAGCTTTTCTCTAAAACCTTGTCTTCATTGTGTAATAGTTTCTTTTTGGTGTCCTATGATACATGACAGTATCTTTTAAAACCAAACCAGTTTCTTCTGTTTTTGCTAACATAAAAGTCATGTTTCATACATTTATCAGTCATCATTCCTGTGGGGATATATATTCTCTTCAGTGATTGGAGGAGCTTTGGTAGATAGATATGGAGGAAAAAGGGTGTTGGCTTGGGGTGTATTGTTATGGTCTTTGGCAACTCTACTTACACCTTTAGCAGCAAACCACTCCACAATAGCTTTGTTGGCAATTCGTGCTTTCTTTGGACTCGCTGAGGGAGTAGCTCTTCCATCCATGAGCACTCTTTTATCAAGGTGATGCCTCTAAAATCTCCTTGTACATAAATATTTAGCTATCTTAGATATATACCTTGGAAACCAAGTATCGAAGATTTGAATTTTTTCAATTGTATTTTAGTTTGTTTGCATACTCTATTTCATTGTCAATCTTTTCCTTTCTTGTTAAATATTATTGAAGAAGGAGCTCAAGTTTATAAATTGTGGTTATGTCGCGGTTAAATGTGGGTGATGCGATCTCAATTGCAATAGCGTTGTTGTCGTGGGGACATCAAAAACCTTGATGTCACAGTTTTTTAAAAACCGCGGTCTTATTACTAGGCTTCACTTATGAGCATCTGATTTTTCGGGTTGCAAATCATAGGTGTGGGGTATATCCCATAGTTACCGATAATATGTTGTAATATGGACCATAGTACTTCGCTATGAAATATTATGTGTTCATTCGGCTACATCAATACTATTGATCCCTTATGCCGGTTTTAGTACAGAGACTTGGAAGGTCTGACTAAGTGCTCAAGACCAACCAACTACTATATAAACCGGCTATTATGTGTTCATTGTTTGTGTTTCTCGTATCTTTATTCTTTTGAATCGGGTTGTTGTTTGTACTAACAAAAGGTAACTATTTCTCTATAATTTGAAACTGATCTCATGTTCTAATTTGAGCAGGTGGTTCCCAAATAATGAGAGAGCAACTGCATTTGGAATATCGATGGCCGGATTTCATATTGGCAATGTAATAGGCTTGTTAATAACACCAATTATGTTGTCAACAATTGGAATTTTTGGTCCTTTTATATTATTCACATTTATTGGTTTACTATGGGTGATGACATGGTCATATCGAGTTACAGATGATCCTTTTGAAAGCAATTTCATCAGCAGATCAGAACTAAGATTAATCCAATCCGGAAAAACTGCTTCTCCGAAAAAGAGTAACAAGTTTCCTCCCTTAGGACTTATTTTATCAAAATTACCATCATGGGCTATAATATTTGCCAATGCAACTAACAACTGGGTGAGTTTTACTTGCTTTTGAGTGAAGAGAAGAACTTGTTGCTATCATAAATTTAACTTTAAGCATACTGATACGTCGCTTAATTTGCAGGGCTACTTTGTTCTTCTCTCATGGATGCCGGTTTATTTCAAAAGTGTAATTACTTTCTTACTTTGTTCTTGCTTCTTATAAGAATAAACTATTGTTCAGCATTACCTTAGTCTGAGTGGAACTTGACTTGGATCCCAAGCAAGGTTTCAAATTCGAGTCTTGTGGATAGAAATAAATGTGGTTTGGAGGGAGATCCTACTAAAAGTGACCACTCAGGTTCTCCAACAAAATTTAGTAACTGTTGAAAGTGGTGGATACTTTGTACCTATACCGTGGTTAAAGATAAGAATAACAGTAAACAATATTATGTCATTGTTTCGGAAGCATGGAACATTCAACATTGAAGTAATGTTTTCTTCTATTTGTAGGTATATAATGTGAATTTGAAGCAAGCTGCTTGGTTTAGTGCAGTTCCATGGGCAACAATGGCAATTTCAGGTTATCTAGCTGGTACTGCATCAGATTTCTTAATCAATGCTGGGTATCCAACGACATTTGTTCGTAAATTCATGCAGGTAACTCTTTCAGCGTCATCACGCATAAGGCTGTACTTGCGTTGCATCTATATGATTGTGACAAATTTTTTGTTTTCATTTTGAAGCAAACTGCTAAACAGTGTTGTTAAATAGCATAGCGCGGAATTTGAACAAATTGTTATTGCTTCGCATTACACTATTTAGTACCAAATGTTGTCAAATAATAGCTATTAGCAGCACTATAGCACTGCTCCGTAGCAGAATCTGAACAAATCCATATTTTTTGGAATCCGTGATATTGACAACACTAGAAGCAACTATTGACCATAATCAGATTGGATTCTTTTAATCTTATTAACTAGTCGGAACTACTATTTCCTTATTTGTGTTGAAATTTTCTTTTTTCGATTTTCACGACCAGTATCCGGTTCACCGGACCGTCCAATCTGGTTCGGGGGTCAGTTCTGGCATCAAGTGGTTCCAGCCCCCCTCCCAATCGCAGTTGTAGGGGATCGAACCGTGATCCTCCCTACCAAGTCCATCACCAATCACCACTGGACCAACTAACGATTGGTTTTCATGTTGATTTTAATTAGTAATGTATATGTAAAATTACAGACAATTGGATTTATTGGACCGGCTGTGACCTTGATCTGCTTGAATTATGCAAATACACCAACAATGGCTGCTACACTCTTGACTGCAGCTTTGAGCTTGAGCTCTTTCAGCCAAGCTGGCTTTATGCTTAACATACAAGTAAGTCAAACACAAAAAAATATGCATATACTCTAAAACATGAACATTATATTGAAGACATTTTCATGAACTTACAAGTAACCTTTTACATTTTACATGATCAGGACATTGCTCCTCAGTATGCAGGAACTCTACATGGTAAGAACTTGAAAAATTGTGTTTGGAATGTAATTTTTTTGCTTTTTTGTTTGGCTTTAAGTTCTCTCTAGTCCATGTATTATGCATATTTTTGGTTTTTCTAAATTAAGCCTTTGTGTTTTACACCAAGATTCTTGTTTTAACAATAATGAAAGTATTATTATTACAGGAATATCAAATTCAGCTGGAACATTAGCAGCTATCATAAGCACAATTGGAACTGGTTATTTTGTACAATGGCTAGGATCATTTCAGGCATTTCTAACTATAACAGCATGTCTCTATGTTGTCACCACTATTTTTTGGAATCTTTTTGCTACAGGAGACCAAGTTTTGTGACTTCTTCTCATTCAAAAATTCATTATCTTCTATGAGAAATGAATGGAAAAAATTATTTCCTCCTTATGTTGATTCATAGCTAAAAAAGTTAAAATATTTTCTGGCTAAACCAAATAGTTTGTGTGTTGTTTGTAATTTCAAAACTTTATCCAATATAGTAGTTAGTCGAAGTAGAAGTTAGTTAGGCAACTCTTAGTTAGTTACTTGCAATGCAAGGTAACTAACTTTGTAGAGAGATTGTTATAAATAGTGTTCACCATGAGTGTCATTGTATTCATTCATTTTTCTCTACTAAATAAAACACTATTTTCTCTAATCTTCTCATTTTCTCATTGATCTTTTCTCAAATCCAAAGTGTGTGTGTGTGTTGCAAGATAGGCTCAAGTTGGGTTAAATCTCTGCAACTGTGACATGCACAGTGCGCCTATTCTCTGTGTGCTTGTCCCAACATTGTGAAGTGTCACAAACTAACTAGAGGTGGCAGTTTTGATAGTGACTCAAACTTATAAATCGTGAAAAGAAAAAAGAAAAAAAAAAAAGAAGATAAAAAAACCCGACAAACTAGTGTGACCAAAGAGAATGGATCCTCTCAATTTCTTTTTCCTCAATTTTTCTCAATTTTCACATCTCAACCATCAATCAACTTTCCTCCATTTCTTTTAAATTTAAATATTATTTTATATTTATAATCCAATGGTCAATAATCCACATTATTTCCTCAATTTGTTTTTCAACTTGAAAAAACCCTCTCTCGTGACGAAATGTCTTTGTTTTTATTATTATTATTTTTGTTGAAATAATTAATTAATATAGAAACATTGGTCCTCGTAGAAATTATAAAAAAAAAAGGCACTTGTATTTATATGTGTAAAAATATAGCTCTTCGTAGAAATTATAAAAAAATAGACAGCATATTAATATATGAATGGAAATATAGGTCCCGCGTAAAAATTATACAAAAAAAAGGCACACGCGTATCAATATATGAGTAGATATATAGGTCCCCTGTAGAAATTATTAAAAAAATAAAAAAAACAGGCATTTGTATTTATATATGATTAGAAATATAAGTCACCATAAAAATTATAAAAAAAAATAAAATAAGCACGCGCGTCAATATATGAGAAGAAATATTGGTCTTTTCAATCGTTATGAAAAAGTAGGCACGCATATTTATATATTAGTAGAAATATAAATTAAAGTAGAAATTATAAAAAGATAGACATGCGTATTTATATATGAGTATAAATATAGTTCCGCGTAGAAATTATAAAAAAGTAGGTACACATATTAATATATGAGTAAAAATATAGATCTCATAAATTACTACTATAGAAAAAATAGAAATAAAAGAATACGCGTGTCAATATATGAGAAGAAATATTGGTCTTTGTAACCGTTGTGAAAAAGTAGGCATATTTGACGAAATTCCTCGTCTAGCCAAATTTGCTTTTAGTAGGTAATCTCTTTCTTAAAAAGTCTTCAAGCTAAGGTTGACATATTTGACAAAATTAATTGATTTCATACATCTCTAAACACTAAGCCACTACAAACTTCCACCATCTCCTTTTCCCATTCAAATAATCTCCTCCTCCATCTCCAATTAACCTCCTTCACTCCATCTTTATCAACTAACATCTCAAATACAAGGATTTATCACATTTTTTATATAGAATCATAAGTG
Source organism: Trifolium pratense (assembly GCF_020283565.1). Classification (NCBI taxonomy): domain Eukaryota; kingdom Viridiplantae; phylum Streptophyta; class Magnoliopsida; order Fabales; family Fabaceae; genus Trifolium; species Trifolium pratense. Next base: position 25,541,104 of record NC_060064.1, on the reverse strand, counting down.
TAAAAAAAATAAAAAATAAAATTGAGTGGAAAAGAACATTTTTTTTAGACTTACAAAGAGTTGACTTTGTAACTTTTAAGATAATTTTACTACTACCTCCGTCCCAAATTACAAGACCCTGTTTGACAAAAATATACTATTCATTTATCTTGTTTTAACCGTATTTTTTTAATAAAATATAAATGTAAATATTAGCATATAAGATCTTGTTCAATTTGTTTTGATGAATATTTTTAAAATATTAAATATTTATAATTTTTACTATGGGACAATTAAATATATTAGTGATCAAAATTATGTATTGGCGTACGTGCAGTGGTCAAACAAGGTTTTATAATTAGGGACGGATGTAGTATATTACATATATTACGAAAAATTGCTAATCTAATTAATACTTATAATTTGTGTATTTTTTTTTGTATTAAATTAACCTCTGATTTATAATTTGTGTATGACTATTACTAAATTATTCTTTGTATATATTTAATGTTGACTTTTAATTTACCAAGACAAATTGTTAGTATTAGCATTAGACAAAATCATGTTTCTATAACATGTTAGTGTTTTGTTTGTGTTAATAACTATTGTGGTATCCGTGCGATCTCCAGATAAAATTATTTGTTAATTGTTATCGATAATTATAATATGAATTTATACTACAATTAAATTAGTAAATTAGGCGGGTGATAACATGGACAACGTGAATAGTGAAATAAAAACTATAAGAAATTCTATGTTGACAATACTTTTAAGAAATAAAAACTCATGATTCTCATATTTTTTTACGGCATAATTACAGACTAATAAGACACTTACCATGTATTAGTGAGACAAAAAAAAACATTTTACAATTTAATTAATCATGTATCAATTGTCCTCGTTAACATAATTCAATTGATTGGGATATTACATTTTATATATAGGACAATGTTCGAATCTAGGTTCTCCCATTTATTCACTCCAAGAGGTGAAATTTTATTCAGTATCTTCAAAGTATTGTACCAATGGTGAATTTTTATATAGGGCAATTTAATTAATCAACTATGATTGTACCAATGGTATATGGTGGTAGCCCGTGACTTTGTAAGACAGTGTCAAATAGATTATTGAGATTATTGAATATTTCATAAAAAAAAAATTCTAACTCTAATAAGTAAGTTTATCCATATATATATGATCGTTTATTATCAATTAGGAGCCTATATTTTAACAAATTACTATCAATGTAATATCTAAGTTTATCCCCATATCAGCTTGACTATATAACAGGGCACAACTTGTTAAAAAAACAAAAAATAACATGGTGGAGTTCAATATGGGAAAGTAGAATATTCCCACCCTGGTTCATGAATAAGAACCTGGATTATGCAACACATAAGATCTTATACTTAATTTTTTGCCATATCTTCCCTTCTCTTGATTTCACATAATTAAACACTTCCACATACACAACAAAACAAGAATCTTCCTCCCCATTTTCTCAAACACGTATTGTCCACTATTTAAGTAGCGGACGATATTTTTTTCTAAAATTTCTCATTTTATAACATCCGCTACTTAAGTAGCAGATGAGTAAAAATAGGACGCAAGAGTAGCCGGTAGGGTGGCAAAAGAAATTCGCAAAACAAAATCCCTCTAGCTTCACTCATATTTCTCATTGAAGGTAAGAATTTGACCCCCTTCATTGTTCAACTTACAATTATTCCCTTCTTTGTTAATTTACCTTATAGTATGGACTCATCATCAACAATATTGGCCAATATAGAAACAACTAAGCAATCACCAGCACCAGAACATGTCCTTTGTTGTGCACAGTCAATCTTTCGAGAAAATTTCTCGAACACGCAATTCACAAATGATAATGAAGTAGTAAATAATAGAATACATAACCTATATATGAATAAAACACTTCAAACACAAACTATGATTTGTAAGCTCCAACCATAGTAGTCGATCCTGCGGGATCCCGGTGGAGTGTCCCTCTCAGTGCCTTGCCGCTACGGGTAGGGTGGGAGCGGTGCAGTTACGGTTCCCGGCTGCTATAGCGGGATCTCAGTGGATCGGAGCGGTGCCCGACTCCATATCCCGGGTCAGGACTGCTATTTCATATTAGTGGGTTTTAAAGGGTATTTTTTAAATTTAACCGATTCTAGTAAGAGCACAATTGGTTTTTTACATGTCCTTTGTTGTTAACACACTTAACCGTCCTCACCATCATATTCTCTCACCTTTTCACCGATCCGCCGCTTCACCATCAACAAAGCTTCGAGTCTTCGTCTCTTCGTCCACTTCACCTCATCAAGGTCGATGGGGATTATGTTGAAGAAGATGAGTTTGAGAATGATGTTTAGACTTATAATTTGATGATGAGCTTGAGTTTTAATTTTTAGTTACTCTATTAATCTTAAGTGTTGGAGACTTGAATATTTTCATGCTTCTTTATTTGCTTGACTTTTGTTGGTAATTTGGATGTAATGTTTGATCAAGACTTTAGATTTGTGTTTTGAATTTTTAATTTATGGATGAATGTTTTATCGATTTTGAGATGTTTGTTTAATTTTACATTAATTATATGTTTATAGTATTTTTAATTTATGGGACGGAGCACGTTTTCAACTATAAAGAAATTCAATAAAATTGAAAATAAAAAACAAACATATAGGATATGTTAAACCGCTTGCTGTCGATACCACACTTACAGTAATTGAAAAGGCAGCTGAAAGGATGGCACAGTCTGCTATGAACGCCAAACCTATGTATGCCGGTGTTACCTCTTGTATGCCAAGTTGCCAACCCTCAATGTCATCATTTTCCTGCTCAACAAATAATTCAATTCATCACAGAGAAAATAAACCTAGTACTCCTAGTATGTGAAGCCCAAAACTGGTTTTGCAGAACTACTACTTTACATGATTCACAACCATGTTTGAACTCATAAAGCCAAGACAGACAATTATAATGAAAAAGCTTGGAGAGTTCCAAATCATCAAACTAAAGTAAAACTACAAGCAACGAATTGGACATCTTACACCGAGACTCAGTTTTATAATTGTTGTGCTAAGATCATATGGCTATATAATTTGGTAGAGAATACTAAAGCATGATAGCATATCAATTTGCAGAAAAGTCTTTACTTAGAATGGGGATTATTAGTTGCGAGCTTTGCATATATTGTCATGTCCACCGACCACTAATCAATGGGGGGAAATTGAAGACATACAGAACATTCGGTCGCATTCTCATGTTCAAGCTATACAGAACATTTTGACATTATGATTTAGAAGAATTAGCATACACTTCTATCTTAAATTTGAGACATGGAATCAGACAACAAAAAAGGCACATGTACGAAGTATTTGAAATACCGGAAGAAAAAAAAAAACCATTCGGGCAATATTTCCAAAGGAGTTGCAAACGGATCTTGGGTTCCCCAATAGTTCGAGAATCGTGTATTCAAAACCCAAGCTAATAAAAGAATGTCAATTTTCCCGGTAATTATGCAATAACTACAGATAACAATTCCATGAATGAACTTTCATATGATGTGCCAAATTTTAGCAGAGTAAACCTCGGGCTAATAAAAGAAGATTCTAAAAAACTAACTGGTATATCTACCATAATCCATAGCTCACAAGAAACTGAACTGCATCAGGAATTATGTAAGAATTGCATTTCACACTTCCAAAACAAGCTCTTATTTTTGTTCTTCTTTTGAAAAAGGCTAGATATTTTAATATATAAAATATCAAAACGGAGTGTCAAGCCTGGACACAAAAGTCGCAGTGCTTATGCAAGAAACACATGTAGACCTGCTACATGAAAATATTTTCCGATTTTCCGAAAGAACTTTCACCGGTTATCACAAGTTTGTGTGATCAATTGATTCAATTCTGCAATTGCAATTGTTGTACCCACTTTTAAGAGCTCACCTGTATTCAATTCTTAAATCCAAGCCTTGCATTTATAATCATCAACACAAATATAGTGCTATCTGATTCTTATACCAGCAACACACACCAAATTTTATCAGATTTTCATAATAGGTCTGCAGTAAAAAACATCGACAGATTCGACACAACCTTGTTATGGTTTCATCCATTGATCACAATGCAAGCGTCCTTATATGACATAAGTGTTCTGCATAATGCCATATATACCACCTAAATAGTTTAGACTCCAAAGAGTTGGCTTCTTTGTACTTTGCTTCAGTTGATTTGTTTCTTCGTTAGACAATTCCTTGAAACCTTTATCGGTAGGCTAATCCAACAGAAGAACACACTCCATTTTGCATTTGCAAAATTGTATTTAGGGACTAGAGTCATCAAAGCACAAATGATACCATCCATACGTTATATTATGAATGAAGTATATCAGTCTTATTGTTGAGTTTGGAATTAGTGGGAACATATATACCATACCACACTTTATTATAGATAATAGATAATGAAAAAAATATTTCATCTCAGTAACAGTTTCACACATTAGAAGACACAAAATACTATTGCATGTTTTGAGTAAAATTTCGTATTAAAAAAATATTTCATCTCAGTAACAGTTTCACACATTAGAAGGCCACCATCCATCAATGCAGTGTTCATAATGCAGTTTACTCAAAGGTCATTGAGGCATCCATCTCTTACAAAACTATGAAACATTAGGGACTAGGGTCTTTAAGTTCATAATACAAAATCACTTCTAATTTGAGGTTGCAAAATTGAATTTAGGGACCAAGGGTCATCTTAGCACAACAAATATCCATCCATATGCATTATGAATAAAAATTCATATTAGAATTGCATTTAAGGCAACAACTAGCTTTCACATACATACGTCATCCAACATTTTTGAGCATCAAGACATTCCATCCATTATGAAAGCCACGTAACAAATAATATCTTATGGTTGAATGTGGAGATTTTAGGCTCCTATATACTACCTTTTTAAGATAACAAACAAAAATTTCATCTATCAGTGACAATTCGTAGTTCAGATTTACATTGAGGGTCATAAAAGGACAATAGACACCATCCCTTACATCATGAATACAATTTCATATGAAAATTGCATTATAGCCATCAATTCATAATGCATTTTACTCTAGGGTCATTGAGGCATCCATGCCTTGAAAAATTTATGAAACAAAGTATATTCTCATCGATTCCAACATTCATATTTGGTGTTTAGGGCCATATACTCCCACCTTTTTTTAGATAATGAAAAAGATTCCATGTCAAAATGATCCACATTCTTTTAGAAGATTCCATGAGAAATCCAAAGGGAAGACACAATATATTCAACATTTTGGCCAAGCATACTAACCTTCAAATTTAATTGACAAATAGTGCAGCCTATAACCACTTTCCCTTTTAATTGGCCAAACTTATTGACAGATATTCCACTGCAAAAAGAAAGTGGTGGACGATGATATTTTTTCTCATAAAGAAACTTTCAAATATCAATGACAATGAACCAAGAAAATCCACCAGAAATATAACTGTGTCATAAGAGGTAAGAGTTAGCATACAACCTATCAAAACACCCAATAAGAAAAAAGTTAAGTGTTGAATCCTCCAAATAGTGGTCACAAAGTATTCATTGTGGTAGAGAACCTGTTATGGTTTACTCCCTTAATCCCCATGCAAGCATACTTATATGACATAGATATAATGAGAAATTGTTCAGACTTTGTTATGACCGGGTTTGAACAATTTCTCTTACGGAACTCCATCATCATAGAAAATGAAAAAAACGTCTTTTGAAATATTTGGTGCCAAACAAGGTCTTGGGACAAAGCATGCTTGCTCATTAAGGTTGTTGTTTTTTAATAGTCGAAAATTACCGTAGCAAACTAAAACAAATAGTATCTTTCAAAACAGGCACATATGTGATATATTCAAAACCCAAACTAATAAGAGTGTCAACTTTCACGGTAATTATGCAATAACTACATATAACAATTCCATGAACTTTAATATGATATGCCAAAATTTAGCAAAGTAAACCTTGGGCTAATAAAAGACGAATCCAAAAAATACCTGGTATATCTACCATAATCCAGAGCTCATAAGAGACTGAACTGCACCAGTAATTATGTAAGAATTACATTTAACAATTCCAAACAAGCTCTTATTTCTTGTTCTTCTTTTGAAAAAGGCCAAATATTTTAACAATATATGACATGCCAAAACGGAGTGTCAAGCCTGGACACAAATGTCGCAGTGCTTATGCAAGAAACACCGGCAAACCTGCTACATAAAATATTTTCCGATTTTCTGAAAGAACTGTCATCGGTCATCACAACAAGTTTGTGTGATCAATTGATTCAATTCTGCAATTGCAATTGTTGTACCCACAATAAGAACTCACGTGTATTCAATTACTAAATCCAAGCCTTGTATTTATAATTATCAACACAAATCTAGTGCTACTGATTCTTATACCAAGGAAAAGGGTCATAATAGGTCTGCAGTAAAAAAAACATTGACAGATAAACCTCATTACAGTTTCCTCTACTGTTCACAATGCAAGCATCCTTATGATGACATAGGTGTTATGCATAATGCCATATATACTATGAGAAATAGTTCAGAGTTCAGACACCAAACAGTTAGTTTCTTTGTACTTTGTTTCAGTTGATTTGTTTCTTCGTTAGAGAATTTCTTTGAAACCTTTATCAGTAGGCTAATCCAAAACAAGCACACACTCCATTTTGCATTTGCAAAATTGCAGTTAGAGACTAGGGTCATCAAAGCACAAATGATACCATCCATACCTTATATTATGAATAAAATTTCATATTAAAATTGCATTTAAGGCAACAACTAACTTTCGCATTAAGGCATCATCCAACATTTTTGGGCCATCAAGACAATCTCTTACAAAAATTATCGAATGAAGTATATCAATCTTATTGTTGAGTTTGGAGTTAGTGGGCTCATATATACCATACCATCCTTTATAGATAATAGATAATGAAAAAAATATTTCATATCAGTGACACTTTCACAATTAGGGTCATAAAAAAACACAAAATACAATGCACATTTTGAATAAATTTTCATATTAAAGGTCACCATCTAGCTTATCCATCATGAAAAATTGTTCTTAGTGCAGTTTACTCAAAGGTAATTGAGGCATCCATCCCGTACAAAACTTATGAAACATTAGGGATTAGGGTCACTAACTTCATAATGCAAAATCACTTCTAATTGCAGTTGCAAAATTGAATTTAGGGACTAAGGGTCGTCATATTCATAGCACAATAAATATCCAACCATGCATTATGAATAAAAATTCATACTAGAATTGCATTGAAGGCAACAACTAGCTTTCACATTCAGACGAACCAACTTTTTTTGAGCATCAAAACATTCAATCCATTATAAAAACCACGTAACAAAGAATATTTTATGGTTGAATGTGGAGTTATTAGTCTCATGTATACTACCTTTTTAAGATAATGAACAAAAATTTCATCTTTCAGTGACAATTCGTAGTTCAGATTTGCATCGAGGGTAAACCGACAATAGACACCATCCCTTATATCATGAATACAATTTTATATGAAAATTGCATTATAGCCATCACTTCATAATGCATTTTACTCTTAGGGTCATTGAGACATCCATCCCTTACAAAATTTATGAAACAAAGTATATCCATCGATCCCAACATTCATATTTAGGGTTTAGCGCTATATGACTCCACCCCTTTCTTAGATAATGAAAAAAAAAAATCCATCTCACAATGATCCACATTCTTTCAGAAAATTGAAAATTCTTGAATTATCAAGAATGAAAAAATGCATATCGCATCAGGTATCAATCCTAAACCGATATGTTGAAACCAAATTGGGCCTTGGGACAGAGCACATTGCAGAAGATTGAATGTTCTTGAATAATAAAAAATGGATATTCCAACATGTATATCAATACATATACATAAAGCAAAGACAAACAACTATAATGAAAAAGCTTGGAGAGTTCCATATCATTAAACTGAAGTAAAACTACAAGCAACAAATTGCACATCTTACACCGAGACTCGGTTTTATAATTGTTGTGCTAAGATCATATGGCTATCTAATTTGTTAGAGAATGTTAAGCAAGATAGCATATAAATTTGCAGAAAAGTCGAATGGGGATTAGTTTTATAAAATGAAGAGTTCACGTGAGCTTTGCATATATTCTCATGTCCACCAATAATCAAAGGGAGAAATTGTAGACATAGTATACTACTACGGTCACATTCTCATGTTCAAGCTAACATTATGATTTAAAAGAATTAGCATACACCTCTATCTTAAATTTGAGACATGAAAAAGGCACAAGTGTGATATATTCAAAACCCAAGCTAATAAAAGAATGTCAATTTCCCGGTAATTATGCAATAATAACTGCACATAACAATTCCATGAACTTTCATATGATGTGTCAAAATGTAGTAAAGTAAACCTCAGTCTAATAAAAGAAGATTCCAAGAAAAACCTGGTATATCTACTAGTATCCAGAGCTCATAAGAGACTGATCTGCACAACGGAGTATCCAGAGCCCAGACACAAAAGTCGTGGTGCTTGTGCAAGAAACACCTGCTAATATTTTCCGAAAGAACTGTATCGATCATCACAGCAAGTTTGTGTGATCAATTGATTCAATTCTACAATTGCAATTGTTGTATCAATATATAAGAGCTCAAATGTATTCAATTACTAAATCCGATTCTAGTGCTATCTGATTCTAACACCATATAGATACTATGAGAAATAGTTCAGACTCCAAAGAGTTAGTTTCTTTGTACTTTGCCTCTGTTGATTCGTTTCTTCGTTGGAGAATTCCTTTGAAACCTTTATCAGTAGGCAAATCCAAAACAAGCACACACTCCATTTTGCATTTGCAAAATTGCAGTTAGGGACTAGGGTCATCAAAGCACAAATGATACCATCCATACCTTATATTATGAATACAATTTCATATTAAGATTACATTTAAGGCAACAACTAACTTTCGCATTAAGGCACCATCCAACATTTTTGGGCCATCAAGACAATCCCTTACAAAATCATAAAATGAAGTATATCGATCTTATTCTAGAATTTGGAGTTAGCGGGCACATATATACCATACCGCCCTTTATAGATAATATCGATAATGATAAAAATTATTTCATCTCAGTGACAGTTTCACAATTAGGGTCATAAAGAGACACAAAATACCATACACGTTTTGAATAAAATTTCTTATTAAAATTGCTTTGAAGGTTGAAGGCCACCATCCAACTAATCCATCATGAATAAATTGTTCATAGTGCAGTTTACTCAAAGGTCAATAAGGTATCCATGACTCATCCCTTACAATACTTATGAAACATTAGGGACTAGGGTCATTAAGTTCATAATGCAAAATCACTTCTAATTGCAGTTGCAAAATTGAATTTAGGGACTAAGGGTCATCAAAGGATAATAGATATCCATCTATGCATTATGAATAAAAAATCATATTAGAATTGCATTTAACTTTAAGGCAACAACTAGCTTTCACATTCAGACGATCCAGCATTTTTTAGCATCAAGACATTCAATCCATTATGAAATCCATGTAAAAAAGAATATCCATCAATTCGTAGTTCAGATTTTCATCGAGGGTCATAAAGTGACAATTTCATGAATACAATTTCATATGAAAATTGCATTATAGCCATCAATTCATAATGCATTTTACTCTTAGGGTCATTGAGGCATTCATCCCTTAATTAATAACTATTTTGAAAGCAAGTTGATAAAGGCAAACATTCTTAGAGTAAAGAGCCAGAATTGAAACTCAAAACTTGTAGAAGCAAATGACATGGTCATGAATCATTGAGAATCCACTCCCTTAAAAATAGGGAATGGTTCCGCCAAAAAAAACAAAATAAAAAGGGAATGGTTAGTTAAGGAAAAAATTAGCACCTTAACTAAACAATATGTAATTTTAGGCACAACTTAGGAAACATAGTATGAGAGTCAGGAATAGAAACCTTTCCCCGATGTATTGTCTTTGAACAACGGAAATCGGACAGCAAGTCAACCAATTCCAATCTGCCGACGAGCTGAATCTTGATACTAAATAGAATCACCTCAAATCCGAAAACTTGTATTCATGAGAATAAAAGGGACATGTTACTATGTTAGTAGGGTGAACTCTACTTTTGCTAGTAAAACACAGATTTTGGAAAAGGTTTGTTCAAGATCATTCGAGAACCAGACAAGGCGGAGTCCTCCTGCCAAGAAATCTTCTTGATCTGCCTAAGGATTGGTGGAAAGAAACATTTATCACTAGCAACCAATGCTAGCTTATATAATAAGAAACCATAGTAGAAAATCTAAACAGTACAAGAAGCGACAGTGGTGGTGTTGTCCAAAGATTGATCTGGTAATTGCAGTCATGATAACCAGCATAGCAATGTGCGAAGCAGTCACTATTTCGTACGGCGTAAGAGAAAGATCAAAACAGATATCCATACATAAAGGCATTTGCGACAACCAAATAAACATGTCATGACTAAAAAAGAATTTGGTAACATGTTTCTTCAAAATAAACTCCAAAAACATTCAACCATAAAATTCTGGACATGCAAGATAAACATGTCACATTCTGCATCATAAATTAAGAAAGATCCTTGAAGTACCATCAACTCTAACAGCAAAACGAAGAACCATTACCCAAAAGGGAAACAAAGAAACCACAGAGCAAAGACACAGGGACAAAAGTATCAACTAAACGCCACGGGTTCTTTGGAACATATATGTTTCTATGTACCTATATATATGTAGCAGCAGTCAAACCCCAGCAACAATGACAGTCGATTCAGTTCATGGACTACGAGGAGAACAAGTTCGGACTGGTGTCTTTGACAGACTTACCCTGCATAGTGCATACAAGACATAAAAATGGTTCAGAATTCAGATAGCATTATAAGAGTTCCATGAAATTTTTAGGACAGTTAAAATCAAAGATAGGCAGCGCACCCAAAATCACGCCACTGCAGCTTAGAGCAGCAATAGCTCTCAGCCTAAAGAATGAAACATTAGGGACTAGAGTCATAAAATTCATAATGAAAAATCACTTCTAATTGCATTTGCAGAATTGAATTTAGGGACTAAAGGTCATCAAAGAACAATAGAACTGTCATCGGTCATCCCAGCAGTTTTGTGTGATCAATTGATTCAATTCTGCAATTGCAATTGTTGTACCCGCTTATAAGAGCTCACACCTGTATTCAATTACTAAATCCAAGACTTGCATTTATAATTATAAACACAAATCTAGTGCTATATGATTCTTATACCAAGGAAAAGGGTCATAATAGGTCTGCAGTAAAATAACATTGATAGACACGACCTTGATACGGTTTCCTCCAATGATCACAATGCAAGCATCCTTATATGACATAGGTGTTCTGCATAATGCCATATATACCAGATAGATACTATGAGAAATAGTTCAAACTCCAAAGAGTTGGTTTCTTTATACTTTGCTTCAGTTGATTCGTTTCTTTGTTAGACAATTCCTTTGAAACCTTTATCAGGAGGCTAATCCAACACAAGCACGCACTCCATTTCGAATTTGCAAAATTGCAGTTAGGGACAAGGGTCATCAAAGCACAAATGATACCATCCATACCTTATATTATGAATAAAATTTCATATTAAAATTGCATTTAAGGAAACAACTAACTTTCGCATTAAGGCATCATCCAACATTTTTGGGCCATCAAGACAATCCCATACAAAATCATAAAATGAAGTATATCGATTTTATTGTCGAATTTGGAGTTAATCGGGACATATATACGATACCACCCTTTATAGATAGTAGATAATAATGAAACAAAAATTTCACCTCAGTGACAATTTCACAATTAGGGTCATAAAAAGACACAAAATACCAACACGTTTTGAATAAAATTTCATATTAAAATTGCTTTGAAGGCCACCGTCCAAATTATCATAATGAATAAAGTGTTCATAATGCAATTTACTCAAAGGGTCATCGAAACATCCATCCCTTACAAAACTTATGAAACATTAGGGACTAGGGTCATTAAGTTCCAACCATGAATTTAGGGACCAAGGGTCATCATAGCACAATAGATATCCAAGTTCCAACCATGCATTATGAATAAAAATTCATATTAGAATTGCATTTAAGGCAACAACTAGCTTTCACATTAAGGCATCATCCAACATTTTTGAGATAATGAATAAAAATTTCATCTATAGTGACAATTTGTAGTTGAGATTTGCATCGAGGGTCATAAAACCGACAATAGACACCATCATATACAATTTCATATGAAAATTGCATTATATCCATCAATTCATAATGCATTTTACTCTTAGGGTCATTGAGGCATCCATCCCATACAAAATTTATGAAACAAAGTATATTCATCGACACCAACATTCATATTTGGGGTTTAGGGCCATATACATACTCCACCCCTTTTTTAGATATGAAAAAGAGTCCATCTCACAATGATCCACATTCTTGCAGAAGATTGAATATTCTTGAATTATCAAGAATGAAAAAATCCATATCGCATCAGGTATATCAATCGTAAACCGATATGTTGGAATGAAAATTCCAAAATCACCGTAGCAAACTAAAAAAGTTATCTTTCAAAATATTGGAACCAAAATAGGTCTTGGGACAGAACCCATTTGCAGAAGATTGAATGTTCTTGAATAATCAAAAATGGAAAAAAAATGAAATCTTTCAAAACATTGGTACCAAACATATTTGCTCAAATATGTTTTTTTGTTTTTCTCATGCAGAAGATTGAATATTCTTGAATAATCAAGAATGAGAAAACGATTAAGGCATATCGCATCAGGTATCAATCGTAAACCGACATGTTGGAATGGAAATTCCAAAATCACCGTAACAAACCAAAAAAGTTATCTTTCAAAATATTGGAACCAAATTAGGTCTTGGGACAAAACCCATTTGCAGAAGATTGAATGTTCTTAATAATCAAAAATGAAAAAAATTGAATCTTTCAAAATATTGGAACCAAATTAGGTCTTGGGACAGAACCCATTTGCAGAAGATTGAATGTTCTTGAATAATAAAAAATGAAAAAAATTGAATCTTTCAAAATATTGGAACCAAATTAGGTCTTGGGACAGAACCCATTTGCAGAAGATTGAATGTTCTTGAATAATCAAAAATGAAAAAAATTGAATCTTTCAAAACATCGGTACCAAAGATCTTTGCTCAAATAAAGTTTTTTTTTCCTCTCAAGCAGAAGATTGAATGTTTTTGAATAATCAAGAATGAGAAAAAATAGACAAAGTTATACCGTTTTATAAGCAGAAGATTGAAAGTTGTTGGATAATAAAAAAAATTACCGTATGAAACAAAGCATGTTCTGAGGTTGCAGCTTGCAAGTAATAGAGATGAATGAGGGACCCAACAATCACACAATGCAACATAGGTTCCGATCGGTTTCATAGTTTTGACACAGTGCGATGAACAAGCCGGTTCCGATGATGTTGCGATGGAATATATTTTTTAAAAAAGTAATAAACATATCTAAAAATTTGAAGATAGTTTAGGGTATCGCAAGCCAAAAAAACCTAGCTTATAACTTACTCCCTTCGGCCTCATACGTAAGTAAAAGTAGATTTTTTAGATTTATTAAAAAATAAGTGTATTTAATCTAAAATATAAACCAATTACATCACCTTTACAATAAATATAAAAAAGCTATTTTTGCTTACATACGAGGCCGGAGGGAGTATGTCTTATGACTTAAAAGTTAAAAGATCTGTTTGATAACAATTTTTTCAGACAGAGCTTATACTTATTTTACTGACTTATAAGTTATTTCAAGTAACTTCTAAGCTTATAGCTTATAGCTTATCATTTTTTCTTCCAGTTTTATCCTTATCATTTTATCTAAAATTCATTCTTCCCCTTTTTAATTTATTATAACTAGCGGGCCAGACAGGCGCGTTCCGCGCCTGTCTGTGTCTGACTTATGTCCAAAAAAAAAATGTTTTATGTTATGATGAATTTGTTAATAAAAAAAAATTATTGCTAAAAAATATAAGAATATTGGTAGTATTATAAAAAATCAACACAAAAAATATTTGCATCCTCTTTATATATATTATAGATTATAGATTACATGTTCTGATTTTGCTTCCGGTTCTTTTTTTTTTTTTTGGTCCAAGTTTTTTTTTTTTTTTACGTTTACATTTTAACACTATATATTTCAATTTCAATTTGTATTATTGTATCGTATTCATTTTTCAATCACGTAATCAATTTTAAGAAAATGCAATTGTCATTTTTTTACTATATTGTACCATTTTTGTTTCCTAATTGTGATATATATTTTTAAAAATGCTGTTGTATGTACTTTTTTTTAATACTTTTGGTATAAAAACCTAAAAACTGTTATGTTTAATTTTTTTATAAAGTATATAATAATTGAAATGAAAATAAATTTAAAATAAAATTTCAAAGAATAAAATAAAATTTAATACTAATATATAAAAGATATATTAAATTAATAAATTTAAATAATTGGTTTTTAGTAGTCAATTTAATCTTCTTCAAATATAGTTTTTATTAGTCAATTTAGTTCAAAAATTACTATCAAATGAGATACCGGAGATCTAGGAAGCATGAATACCTCTATGATTAGGCATGTCGCGGTGTCCAACACTTGTTAATATCTGACACTTGTATGACACTCGTACGACACATGTCGGTGTCCGACACTCGTATGACACTCGTACGACACGTGTCGAATAGGTCAGACCGGTGTCCAAAAGAAATCAATTTTTTATTTACTTTGACACTCCTTTAATCGTAGTCCGACACCTGTAAGACACTCACATGGCACGTGTCAGACAGGTGTACAAAAAAAAATTGTTCTTTTTTACTTATACTCTTCTTATGTATATATCAGATATATCTACAACAGTTAAAGATATGTCGAAACAACAATATTGATCCATGATGAATTGATGACATTACATTTTGATTACAATAATTTTAGTTTTTTCCGATAGTAAAAATATATTTTAAGGGTTTCCTATCTTGCTCTTAAAATTTTCAACACAAAAAACGTGAATGAAACAAAGTAAGAAAGAAAAAGGATGAGGAATGCAGAGAAGGGTTGACCTTGAAGTCTCTCTCATATCAATCCAACACAGAGACGGCTAATCCAACCAATCAAATCCAAACACGACACCCAAAAGACAACACAACACACAATCGTAGAATTCAATGCATAAGCATAACATAACATCCTCTTTCTATTCTCCCCAATTTCCTTCCCTCATCAAAATCCCAACTTTCCTTCAAAATTCACACTTTCTTAACAACCCTCTTCATTTTTTCATCTAAATCCCTTCAATTTCACACCCCAAATAGATTTTCATCTTTTTCCCAACTGGGTTTTGAAAAAAATCTGATCTTGTTTAAGATGAATTTCAGAAATTTAGAAGATTTCTGGGCTTTTTATGTAAGCCAACATTCAAAAAGAGCTACAAGACATTGGCACTTTGTTGGAACTCTTTTGAGTATTTTGTTCTTGTTGAGTTCTGTTTTCTTCAGTTGGTGGTTTTTGTTCTTTGTTCCTTTATCTGGGTATGGTTGTGCTTGGTATAGTCATTTCTTTGTTGAAAAGAATGTTCCTGCTACTTTTGGACATCCCTTTTGGTCATTCTTGTGTGATTATAAAATGTTTGGTTTGATGCTTACTGGACAAATGGATAGAGAGATCAAGAGGCTTGGTAAAAGACCTGTGTTGCAAGGGTTCTGATTTCTATATCTTTGCTTCATCCTTGTTGTTTGAGGTGA
Organism: Trifolium pratense; assembly: GCF_020283565.1. Lineage (NCBI taxonomy): Eukaryota > Viridiplantae > Streptophyta > Magnoliopsida > Fabales > Fabaceae > Trifolium > Trifolium pratense. The sequence goes on along the minus strand of NC_060064.1, from coordinate 25,525,250 downwards.
GTTTGTATCTTAATTTGTGTGTAGGTATCTGTTTGTTTCAATAGCCTCTATTTTTAAACCTTTGTAGAGTGGATAGCTACCCTTGATTTGATTTGCTATGGATGATTTTGCTAATATATGTTGAAAAGTGAATGAAACTAATATGTCGGTGAGGAGTTTGTTTGAATTGACTTATTTGAGCTTATCTACTGACGTAAGTGCCTTGTGCGGCTGTGTTCGAGAGCTTATGAAAACTGCATATGATATCTTTATAAAATGTTTTAAGCTTATTTTCATAAGCTCTCTAAGATAGCTTATGAAAATAATTTGACTTTATTTTATCTTTTGTTACAGTATGCTTGTACATAAGCGCTTATATGATAAGTGTTTATGCTATAAGAGCTTCAATAAGTTGTAAGTTACAGTATGTTAAGTTAAAATAAACATATAGGGATTTAATTTTCTTTAACCATCCAACCAAATAAAAGAAATCAAAATTTTATAAATATTACTACACTAAGTATTGGCAATTATATTATAACCAAAAAGTAAAAAAGAGAGCTTGCATATATGAATATGAATGAGTTTATTATTAATGAACAAATGTACCATAAACAGTAATTGGATATGTTTCCTTCATATTACATGCATAAAACTAAAAAGTAAGAAACTAAGTAATGATGAACAATATTGTGCATATTAACACCATCCCTACATAGTTAGCATTGGTAAAATGCTACTATAGTATCAACATACTGAAAGCAAAATAGAAGGAACACTTTATTCTTGTGCATATTCACTAATGAAGATGAATTAAATGGCCGGCTTCAATGGTTTTTTGGGTTCGCCGGTTACGGTCGTGGTAATGGTGACGGTGATGGTGATTATGTTGGTGGTGGTGTGTCTCCGGTCTGGTGGTCGCTTCCAAGTACTATGAAGAGAATTAACCCCTGATCCAATTAAAAACAATATATTAATAATAATTAATCATGCATAATATTTAAGTACAGTACTATATATGTTCTGCTTTGATCATCAATCATATAGAAAGAAAGATGAAAGAAGATGAAAATAGATAACAGTATATCCAAACACGCAAATGATAATAGTATATAACACAAACACGTAAATGAATCATCATGATTGAAGAAGAAAGAAAAAGAGATGAAAGAAGAAACAATATTTCCATGAGATTAATAGATTACACACAAAACCGTAAATGAATGATCATTGAGAAAGAAAGAAAGAAAGATGAAGAAGTTCTTACGAAGATAGTACTGATCAGAATAACAGCAACTCCAACTTTGACTCTGAATGCGTGTCCTCCATTTCCTCCTCCTCCTGGCTGTCCACCACCTTCTCCTCCAGCTGGTTGTCCTCCTTCTGGTTGTTCTTCCTGTGGTGGTTCAGGATGTACTCGACTTCCTCTGCGAAACATGGTTTGAAGAGCTAGTACACTGAAAATGGTTCTTGAGAGTGAGGGAGACTGAACCGTTGATTTTGAAAGAGAGATATCAAATGAAAGTGACTTGAGAAAATGAATTAATGTGTATATTTATATAAGATCCTAATGAGAGAGAGAGAGAGAGAGAGAGAGAGAGAGAGAGAGAGATTAAGCAAATTATAACTAACTGAATAACAGTTTTCTACTTTGTTAGTTAGTTAGTAGTTAGTTAGTTTGTTGATTTTTAAGAGATTTTTTTTAAGAAAAATGGTGACAATATTCTGCTTGGGCTGGTAACAAAATGTCCCATTATACAGTCAAATATGCAGCACAGAAGAATAAGGATAAGATATGGATTTAGGACTTATATGATAAGTGTTTATGCTATAAGAGCTTCATTAAGTTGTTTTCCCTGCTGAAGTTGAATAGAATTGGAGTAGCAGAATTTGGGTTGACTTGTGCTATATATTCACATAGTGTTAAGACTTTGCATTTTATTCACATAGAATTCTGATCTATATATGTAAGTTACAGTATGTTAAGTTTAAACATTTAGGGATTTATTTAATTTTCTTTAACCATCCAACCAAATAAAAGAAATCAAAATTTTATATATATTTCTACACTGAGTATGTGCAATTATATTATAACCAAAAGGTAAAAAAGAGAAAGAGAGCTTGTTATAAACAGTAACTGGATATGTTTCCTTCGTATTGTATAAAACTAAAAAGTAAAAAACTAAGTAATGATGAACAATAATGTGCATATTAACACCATCACTACATACATAGTTAGCAGTGGTAAAATGCTACTATAGTATCAACCGAACAATGAGTCATCATGTAACTCTACATACTGAAAGCAAAATAGAAGGAACACTTTATTCTTGTGCATATTCACTGATGAAATTGAATTTTTGGGTTCGCCGGTACGGTGATGGTGATGGTGTGTCTCCAATCTGGTGTTGTTGGCCGTTTCCAAATATTATTAGGAAGATAGTAATCTGATCAAATTAAAAACAATATATTAATCATAACATTTTTCATGATATATATATATATATATATATACTAGATTAAATGCCAAAAAATGTCCAAAATCCATAAAATTCATAAAAATAAAATTAATGGAAACTGGGTTTTTCAAACAGGATTGATTCGTATAAATTTATATAGATAAAGGACTTAAACGTTACAAAAAAAAAAGGACCAAAGTGTTACAAATAAATAAGATAAAAGACCTCCAGTGTAATTTTGCCTATATATATGTTCCGCTTTGTTCATCAATAATTTAGAAAAGTCATCATTTAGAAAGAAAGAAAGATGAAAGAAGATGAAGATAGTAACAGTATATCCAAATTTATTAATTATGCATGCAATTAATAGATAACAGTATATAACACAAACACGCAAATGAATCATCATCATTTGAGAAAGAAAGGAAGATGAAAGAAGAAACAATATTTCCATGCGATTAATAGATTAGACACAAAAACATAAATGAAGGATCATTGAGAAAGAAAGAAAGAAAGAAAGATGAAGAAGTTGTTCTTACAATTAAACTGATCAGGAAAACAACTCCAACTACAGCTACGGCTGTGTATGCGTGTCCTCCATCTCCTCCTCCTGGCTGTCCACCACCACCTCCTCCTCCAGCTGGTTGTCCTCCTTCTCCTCCTGGTTGTTCTTCCTGCGGTGGTTCAGGATGTACTCGACTTCCCCTACGAAACATGGTTTGAGGAGCTAGTGCAATCTTTTGGCATGAAAACCGGTGACTTGACCGCCGAGTCACCCTAACAGTCATAAATGATGTTCCACAATAGAATCATAGAATTGAAAATAAATTTATGAATATCTACTTAAGTATAGTATGAAATATTAAGGTATAGTTACCAAATGTTAAGTTATTATATGAATCTATTTTGGAATTTCTGTAAGTATGCAATTTCCAGTTATTATTTTTTTTATATTTTGGAATACATACCAATTCAACCGGTTCAATTAGTGACCCAGTGGTTTAATCTGTGCTTCATTGACTCAATAAACTACCCATATCAATGACTGGTCCAAATTTTATAGCATAAACAAAAGTAGGGTTGGTGAATATTACTCGCATTTCAGTTAAAAAATTGTGAAATCTATTGCCCTTGAGTGTAACGTTATTTAATAGAAGAATTTTCTTTGTAAGCTAAATTCCTTTGGATAGAGCAATCATCATATCCTCAAAATGATTGCACAAGGACGGTGTGAAAATCTTTTCGTTATCTTTGCTACTTCATTACAGATGATACTATACTACGAGTCTCCTATATTTTTATTTTATTTCATCTTAAACTTTGTTTGTTTGGTTGACTCTAGATTAGAGGTTCATAAAGGATATTTTAGTTTTCAGCTCTGAATCGTCTTTTGGAAGTCTCGTTGTGCATTTACTTAATGTTGAAATATGCTTTTCTGTTATCGGAGAAAGTTGAAGAGTTTTCTTTATGTTATAGTTTCATAACAACCTTAGAAGTTTGTTAAGAATCCTCATTTTAAGTTTTCTAGCCTAGACTTATGAGCTTTTGAGACCTCTAATTCATATGTTATGAAACTTGCAGCAATAATTTGTAGAAAAGTAACTTCATTTTGTTATCATGTAGATGGTCTCCTGCAGGTTTGTAAGTTTGAGCATTGAAGTGGTTCAGATAGATACCGATACAGGAAAGCTCGAAGCGCAGATGGATTCTTATGTGGTCTTGCGGTGGGAGTGATGGTGTTGTACAGTGGTTGTAATTTAATAGTATATACTATGAAGCATAACACCACTTGAAACTGTAACAAAATAATAACATTTTTTATGTGGTGAGTTCTGTCTAATGCAACATACAACTTACCCTTACTTTCACACTCAGACCTATCTCTTTCCGGAATACTAATTTTTGGAGCTCTCCACGCTCCCTTCTCGTCTCCCATTTTCGCGCTCACAGGAAAACAACCAAAAACATGTATGATCTTATATCACTACTTTTATCTTAGAAAACCATTTTGAACAACTAGAGAACTATTTTAGAAATTCAAAACTCATTAAAACTGCAATTGGCATCAAATGTAAAGGAGGCAAAGTGAGGATTGAATAAAACCTCCAAAATGTATATTAACCTCAGACACAAATAGAATTCCTTGGAGGATCAGTTGTTGATTGAAATTTAATCTATGTAATTGCATTCTGAAAACTTGCTTAAGGTCTCAGCCTTTTAAGTCTGAAATTATTTTTCAAACATTTTATTGATTATAAGATTGAAAATGTTTTTAAATTGTTTACAGAACACAATAATAAAAAGCATTTTCAACTAGTTTCTAGATCCCAATATTGTATTGATTATAAAATTAGCTCATTTTCTACTACCACTTAACCAAATATATATCTTCATCTCTGCCAACATGTTTAAAGCCTGTCGAAATCACCTCCCTTACAGAATATTACAACCTTTGATACTAATAATAAATGGGTTATTTCAGAATAATACGCTTTAGTGACTTGAAAAGTTCATCCTAACATACTCCTTCTGGTTTCATATATAAGCAAGAAACCACTTTTTAGATTCATTGAATAATTAATGAATTTGGTATATACTGATATAGACCTGTCTAAAAAAGCAGTTTTTTTTCTTTCTTATATTTGAAACCAAAGGGAGTAGCTTACACTAAGAAGATAAATGCAGAATAACTTCCACACTGGAGAGAATATGAATCTCATTAGCACTTCCCCAAATTAATATTCACATACAGGGAATATTCCGACCAATGTAATTAAACTTGAATCTAGTAAACAACTACCCTTTTACCAATATATCAGCACTACTTAACTAAGAAAATTATAAGGTAATATACACTTGGATCCTAAACCTAACTCTTCATCTAGATAACCATATGAAATGGTTCCATGCCTGAATTTGAGCGGTACCAATTACTTCATTAACTAATAACTAACTAATTACATGATATTATGAACCTTTGGAAGTTTAGACGATGGCCATTTGCAGACCAGATCGAGCTTTCACCGGATGTTTTCAACATATACACCCACCAGTGAAAGATTTTCAGACCACGAGTTCCTCGTTGACTACCTTCGCCTAGCCATATTATTGTGGTGATGTCCTTTGCTATCATTTCTTATCCTGTCGGCATACATGGGAAGGCGGATTATCTCGTTTATTTCAGTCAATAGGACATCCTCCGTGATATTATCTCTTATACTTCGCATCACCTGCAATAAATAGAGCAAATAGCTAAAATGGTATACACAATGAGACAAAAGGGACATTTAAAATCAAAGGAGTTGGCAAAGGACCTTCTTGTAAGTATTGATGTCATTGGGAGTTGACTTGTCTGTTCTGACTCGCTTGAATATCCATTCGTTTCTATCACCATCCCAAGCACACTCAATAATCTTTCCAGAATAAAGCAAGGGGTCTGAACCTTCTGCAGATTTTAGATTTTCATTAAGCATTTGCACTGAACCAATGCAACCAAAATAACCAGCCAGACAAGCTGCAGACTTAGAAAAATAAACATAACAAAATGATGTGCGCTAAGTATTGCTGAAACATTATCACTAAAACACTTGGACGCCAATTCTCATACCCAACTTTCTGGTGGGTGCTACAAATTGGTTATAGTGATAAGAAAATCACCAATCTGGAGGCCAAATGAAGCCATGACCTGACTCGACATGATAAAATTTCTCATTCTACAATGAAACAAGAATGCTTTAAATTTTTTTTAAAAAAAAAATAAGCATGAAATCCTATCGTTAGTTGAAGTTATAGTATTTGGTATTTGGGTAGGAGAAAAAGGGTGGAAGAGAGAATAAAAATTATACAAATTTAGGTAAAGTTTAACGTAATATTACTAGCCCAAGCACAAGCCCGCTGATACAATAGGACTAACCATAGTAAAATATGGACACAAGATAAAATTAGGAAGTAACTAATTCATTCTACTATATTCTAAAGATATTTGAAGATGTTCTAAAACATTCTCAGATATACCCTGATATTCTAAAAATACATTGTAGATAATCAAACAACTAACAAAATAAACCGAATGAGCTGGACAAGTATAATTAAATAAAAAAAATCTTCCTAACCTTCGAAAGCAACAATATACCCTTCCATGAGTTTCTTTTTTCCACGTTCATAGAGAAAAAGAAGCTGACGATCATCATCAATCTGTCAAACACAAACAGCTAGATATTAGTTGGATGCATCAGCAACAAACTATAATTGACCAAGGTGGAATGAGAAATATTCAACATATGTAATAAGATGAAAAATATCACCTCAAAGAGAAAATCAACTGAATTCAGATCAGCATATTTCCACTTTAAGAGACCTTCATGAGTGCGAGGTACATAAGGATCGTCCCATCCCTGATAAAAAATAGTCAGTAACAACCTTCGTTCACTTCAATAACACGAGGGAAAGAAAAAGGAAAGACTGTGTCATAAGGAGGAAATAAATGAACGGACCAATGTACCAGACTATTAGCTAGTCTAGGTGACATTGATGCTCTATAAGCTAGGCTAGATACGGTGTCTTGTTTACCGGATTGGCCATCATATTATTAAGATTACTATAGAAGCCACAAGGATTCTATTCTCATGCTAAATAAGTTGCAGCAGTGTGTAGACCCTGATGCGAGAGAGAACCAATGGGAAAAACAAATACCTTAAAGGCTAAAAGCCACATGATTGGAATATTGGTTACTAGCCAGCTTGGCATCAAACCAGAAGCAAGCTATTCATATGTCAGAAGAGATAATCTCATAAATTCAGTACAAAAGAAAATGATATATACCCATTACCCACCTGAAATATGAGACCATCTGCATCATGTGAGAGTTTCGGAATGAATTCATTCAAAAGTCTTGTGACAGTAGAGAGCAACCAGAAATCTTTCCTCCTCACCTAATCATTTCAGATATATATCAATAGCCAACTATCAGCAGAAAAATAAAGCTCGAGCTGTACGCCCAATTTCAAGTAAGAAATGCATACCCTGAAAGGCTCCATGTCATATCTATAGTAAGGATTTTTGCCTTGGTACCGTTCCTGATTCCTGGGTTCAATTACTTCTTTCTCAAGCATCTTCCACCGTTCACAGAAAGGTCGCTGCTCCAAGTTCGAACCACATTAACCATAAAATTGTTAATAAGAAAAAGAAAACACCGATTATCAAGGATAAAATTAGAAGAAAAGTTATACAAACATTTTAAGTAAAGATTATTCTGATAATCAAATGTTAAATTGATTTCACGATATTTCATCGTTTAAGAAATTATAACTAAAGCAAACCACAGCATGCAGAAGTGCAATACATAGAGAGGATATGTCAGCATTTTCCATCTCTATCTTTCTCTTCACTGGATTTCCCTAACTCTCACTTTAATGAGTGTGAAATGCTGTTATTAAAATGTCATTCTCGTGTATTCTTATCTGATGCCAGTCAGCCCTCAAATCAACCTTAGAGAAATATTCTACCCCATGCAGCTTATCAAATAATTAGCTGAGTTCCTTCCATCTACCCATTACTTGTATACACCTTCAAAACCTTTCCTCATGACTGCTTCCCATCGCTAACACATTGGATAAAATATCTTAACTAAAGGACTAAATCCCTACTTTTGTATATCATAATATAGCCAACAATATCACACAATCAGCTACATTGACAAGAACTTTGGATGATTAACAAAGAATCATGCACACAGAAAGCAAAGTAAAAGAATAAAAAAGTAAAGATAAGAAGATGTAACAATATTAATCAAAACCAAAATGAGAACAGGCAGTATTATATCGTGCAATTACAGATAAATCGAACCTCTATCACTGAAACAAGGTTGACTGCCATCAGATCATATATTAGGTATCTCCTTTCCTGCTTTTTTGAATCTGGCAATGTATCAATAATCATCTCCCCATCAAGCAATGTGAAGTGGTGAGTCTTCTCTGCCAAGCCCTTGGAAGCCAAAGATATAAGTGTATTAGTTTTTGCACCATTAAGTTCAAACAGCAATATATTCAGTATTAGCATTATACCACACATACATCATTTATAACCCTGCATGGAAACCTCATTTGAACCCTTCTAAAATTGAAGTTCCTATCAATCAAGTAGCATCCATCCATAGTTATTAGCATCATATATCTTGTTCCATCAGCTTTCCATGTTGCATAGTAATAACGCTGTCGCAACAGCTGTAAATTATCCCTGCTTGCAAAGCAAACAAATTTAACATACTACGGATAAGAAGGCCAAATCAATAAGGAAATTTAATTACTACATTTACAAAACTATAGAAGCATAAAAATAAATGACAAGCATAAAAAAAGTTTCTTGGGAACATCACTTGATTTTGTAATAAGCTGGTGTTTGCTATTTTTTTGGCGAAAAGTCCATTGCCTTTGTAATTGGTTTTGATTAACAGATATGTTGCGGGAATGAGAAGCTTTGAGCCATTGATTTTGTCAATTTTTGTGGTTTTTTTTGTTTGTTTACTATTCCTTATCCTACTTACCCTCTGTAATTTTTGTTCATGTTAACAACATTCTTCTATCATTGAAAAAAAGAAACTGGGTGCATGACTCTAGAGGTAGAGTTAATTTTAGACAGTAACCGCAATGACAATTTACAAGCATGACTCATTTTCAAACATTGAATGAAAAGGACAGAAATACACACACAAAAATCCAATCCTAACCACCAACATAATCATATGATTTGTTAAAAGCCACTTTTTTTTGGACTAAAGGTTTGCCACTTAATTAATAAAATATATCACAATATAGCATGTTAATGGCTCAGATAAGTTGGACCTGTTTAAAGAAACTGGGTGCGACCCTGGAAATTGCATGTTTCCTCTGGCCTGCACTTTCAGGAATCAATAACATGGCAATTAGCAAGCATAAGAGAAACATTAATAAGATAAATCACAATTTAAAAAGACGAGTGGAAAGCAAAGAAAAACCATGTCACCAGCAGCTAAGATAAATAAATATGAAACAAAACACAAAATTTAACAATAATATGGGTATCTAATTTATTCATGAACATTGCGTCAAAAAAAATAAATTATTGATGAACATTCTGACATAATAATGTTTCACATCTGCAGAAAAATGGAAGACCTGGAGAATAAAAGAAACACAGAGAAAAAATAATTACCTTACAGAAACAAATAATCACAGATTAATCATAAAAAATGTCTTACCAAGCTTGATTTTAATGACAAAAGCAAAAAATGAGGTTTGAATTAAAGACACAGTTGCCTGTTTGACCATGCTGTGTAGCTGTTTTTTCAACAATTAGCTTATTTAAAACAACTAAAAAATCAACATCAGAAATAATTTGGTCAACACGGAGCTTTTTCTGCATAAGATTCTGTTTCCTAGGACAAGCACTAATTTTTTGCTTCATGTTAACAGTATGTCTTTTGCATCTTCTATCACCTAAACCCATATTTAGCGAAGCATCTTGAAAAAATAAAAACAACTATTCCAACTTTAAAAAAATCTTATTAATTTCACGGCATGGTTGAAGAGGCTCCCAGTAAAGGTAAAGCAACCATGAATCGCAATATTCAGGCTCAAAAAAACATTCTTTAGCAAAACATGAATCAAAACCTCTACAAACATGGAATAACAAACAATTTACAAACATGTAATGTCATATGCAAGCACGCGATTGTAACAACCAATGAGGCAAACATAAAGTAACAAATAATTAGAGTTACAGCTTGCAGAATACATGCCAACCAATTCATTTATTGCCATGCAATTAACAAACAAGCAGTAAAGCTAATAAAACTGAAAAAATCTTAATTACATGACTGAGCTGTCACTTGTCAGCATGATAGAAATCCAAATACTAAACTCACACATCACAGACAAATATTTAAAAGGCTTACCCCAACCCCCAATTTGAGTATCTGAAAGCAGAACTGCCGAAATGCATATTGCTGATCATTAGGTATCTCATCTCCCAAAACATCATCATTTGTCATTATTGCGTCAATCTCGTGGTTCTCCTAAGAGAATAGTAAAGACATCAAGATTTAATTAGCATCAGAAAAAAGGATCTTATAAGAGTATATAAACATATAATTGTTTAGTTTTTCTCCAGGCCATAGTCTCTACTGTACTGGACTATTTCTCTATTCTGTTAAGAGTGTTAAGCTGTCATCAGTGGTTATAGTTGGTTAGAGTCTGCTTCGAAGTCTTAGTCTAAGAATCACTATGACTCATGTTCTATAAATATACCTCAGAACCCAATATAAGAACTCATATTTAATTTCATTATTCAGCAATGATTCAGATTTTCTCTTAGTTTATCAAACACTGTTAGATCCCAAGTACAAAACTAATTAACAACTAGGTTCAAGAATGTACTTAGGTAACATACACAGTATTCATGACAGGCCAAATTTAAAATAAACAAGCTTAACAATAAGTCTTGTTCAGACACCACAATAAAAGTGCGATGTTATCTTCAATGACATATGAACCTGCTACAGTTAAGGTACACTAGATAGGAGTGAAATGGACACTAGGAAAAAATCAAAAGGAGGAAAGTGGAAACACAGTAAACTGACTTGCTCAGAAATCCCATAAATTTTCCTGGACATCATTTGTAAATTAAAAACTAGACAAAAGAAGTGAAGTACAACTAGGTGGTTAAGATAAAACCCAAAACAAAGAAAGGAACAATGTGGAACTTAAATGTCTGAGAGTGTAACAAGGCTGTTCATCCTCTATAGAGGTGGAGGCCCTCCATCAAATTTTGGCCCCTTATTTCTTTCCAAAACCTAGAGAAACCAATAAAATGTGGTCCCCTAAACCCAAATCATGTGTTAGAACTAATAGGAAAATGGAAACAAGAATTGCTTGAAAATACACCAGAACATCAACAACCTATTCATATTAGGAGATATCATAAACAACAAAATATCAGAATTCACTTTCTATAAGATCCATACGTGCAACGGAGGACCTGGTACTCCATCATCATCGTTATCGTCGTCATCTGGAGCTGCTTCACCATTGAGATCCACGAGTTGGGGAGTTCTCTTCCACTCAGGAGTAGGAGGACAAACTATCATTTCAGTCTTCTTTTCATGATAGAATTTATATAATGAATCAATATACTCAGGTTTATAGATTCCCGGAGGACGTGCATCAGAAAATATTTTTATTGCCTGTAAAAAAGGAAAACAAACAATTATAAATACTGAGCTTGTGCAATGTCACATAGAGATGCAAAATCATATAGTGACTCTGATGCTGACCTGAGTAACAGACATTGACATCGTGCGCATTAGATAATGGATGATCATATATCCTGTACGATTATGACCATGTGTACAATGAACAAGTATATACTTCTTTGAGTGTTTTTGATGTGATAAAAATTGTATAACCTGGAATTGTACAATCATATGGTTAGAAACTTCTGATCGAAATGTTAAACCAAAAATCACATCCCATACGACCATGAAATAATAAAGTATTGAAGAATAAAGAACAATATAATATTAAGATATAAAACCAATTAATTATATATTACATAGAACATAATATTATTTAACAGTAAAAATGAAATCAAAATGATATAGCAATTAAATTTGCAAGCATTCAATATATACTGGCTTAAAAACATACTATATGAAACCAATGCAACAAATAGTTTTGAAAGCATCAGAATTTCGAAATCCCTGTGACTGGAGCATGTTTCTGAGGTAATGTATATGTTTATTTATATAAATGTAAATAAGAGCATGGTAGCCTAAGCCTGTCCTAAAAAGAGAAATAGATGACATATTCTTAAAAATAACTCGGAAAGCCTACAGCTTAAAAAAAAAATAAAAAATAAAACTCTGAAAGACTACAACAATACTATTACGAAAGAAACATACCTCAAACACAAAATGATTAACAGATGAATTATCAGGTACTGAACCGCGGCCCTCGCATTGGATCTAAACCACAAACATGATCTTTAAATGTAAGGATAAGAAAAAGAAGCCATAGTTTTAAATATATAATATATACTTATAAAAGATATGGTTAGGGAGAAGTTTGCCCACAACACACCTTAACATGCTTGATACCCTCTTTCTTTAGATCTGATACTGGATAGTATCTAGAAGTATTTGTCAAATCAATGACCAGACCAAGCTGCAAGACAACACAACAGATTGTAAAAAAGGCAGTTAAACTCATGACATAAAAACGGCAGTTAAACTCATGACTAGTAGAGAATCTTTTAAAAAGACTAGTTTGTGGCATTCTCTTCATTTCATTGATCACTCCTGTAGAAAACACATTTTACTTACTTTTCTCCCTAAAACTCTCTGTTGATGTATCACTTGTTTAAATGAGTATCTTTTACCGGGAACAATATAGTCATTGAAAGCTTCACCCAATGGAACCTTAGAAGGTATCATGCCAACGATTTCCTGGCCAAATGAAGGGCAATTCAACCAACCTGCATGTATATAATAATAATATAATAACAAAATAAAAAATCATGTTTAGTTGTTTAGCAACATTGACAATAATCTTAATCTGTCACATAAAATAAATCGTAAATATATCAAATGTATTCAGGAAAATATAAAATAGTTATCCATCAGCATTTTATACATGGAAAATCCTCTGCATCATGTATTTGATAGGACCACTCAATCTCCACTCATAGCCCCAAAAGAACTCAAAATGCTTGCAACTTTGGCAAAATATCAACCCAAATTTATTCACCCACAACAAATTTTAGAATAAATTAAGCAAATAGCATCTGTGACATCTAATAAATATCCCAAAGAATCATACAATATATGTATATAAATGGAATTGTATAAAGAGCAATCTAATTTACCATTTCCATAAAGAATAGTTATTTGAAAATAATAAATTGTTGAGACAAGATATAAATAAAACTACATCACCAATTACCACAAGCAAGGCAGTGAGTTGTCCAGGGAAGAAATCCTTACCCGGAGGAAGCTTACTTCTATCATATGATTTAAGGATCTTATTATGGAAAAAATTATCATATCCAGGTGCATGTGATATTTGCACGGGCCTGTCATCTGAACGTTCTATTTTCAACCGTTTCTTTCTTTCTTCACGTTCCTAAAACAAAGCAGGAGTTTAATAATTGAGTTAATGAAGAAACTTTCAAAAGTAAAATACATTTGGTTGTTTATGGAGACAAGAATCAGCAGAAAATGTGGCATACATATAACTGGAAGGCCAAAGAGAAATCTTGCCCGTCCAGTTTTGATTAAGAATTAACATAGCAAATACCCAATTTAAGGATTGTGAGTTTTCTCTATATCTCCATGTTCTCTATCTATCAATTAACTTCGTTGTATGTGGAAGTGGAAGACACAGAGAGAGTGGGAAGAAAGACAGCAACAAAATATTCTCAATATTCAGAACTGGTGAACCTCTACAAATTCCTAGACTGTTTGAATTTGAAAATAGTATTTAAGCATCTTCAAAAACCTCAGTTCATAAATTTCTTGACATAGATATAATATATAGTTTGAGTGCTTGACTGAATTACATTCAGATTTCTCTAAACCTTCTTTTTATAAGACAAGCAAAATAGTTACAAATACTTACAGCAATTTCAACGATCTACTAATTCAAATAAAGAGAAATACATTTTCAAGTTTTGATGCTTGACTCAAGTCTCATGCCAGCATCAAAATGGGTTGCAGCAATTTGCATGGGTAAATAACTTTCGGGGAAAGAAAGGTTTAGACTTTGGAGGCATTTACTAATGCTGCAGTAGAATCAACTTAGTTCCCTATTAAGCAAATGATTTATTGCTGACATGTTTACAAATTTTATGAAGTATTATTACCCGTATTAAAACTTGTATACAGCTTTGGAGAAAAATAAACAACTCCTTGCACAACAAAATACAGCCAAGCTAACCACATAACTCACAAATGAAAGTGCATTCCCAACCAAACCTCATGAAAATCCTATATGAAAATAACTATATACGAACCATACCAATAAATAAGCAACTACCATCACAGTATTCCAAGGCAGCATGAATCACATCCAAATTAGACCACCAACCACAACATTATCAAATGGATGAAGAAAAACATAAGAATAGAGATGCAGGGATACCCGGCGCGCTATATCAGCTCCACTTTCTATGTGTTCTTCTGGCGCAATATACACTTCTTTTGGCGGCGCATTATACTCTTCTACCTGGCCCTCAAAAGGATCTTCATCTTCCTCCGGCACAGGAGAGGCATTCAAGTCCATAGAAAACATCATTAAGCACCACCACCTAGTAACATTCACCCACCACAGCCCAACTACCTACATATGACAGTACAAATAATCCTTCCACCTGCATCATTCGTATAATAATCCAATTATTAAGCCAGCATGCCGAACACCAGAGCAACATTTCATAAAAAAAAAATTAAAAAATAAAGAGTTAAATATATTTTTAGCCCCTACAAAATCACGATCTTTAAGTTTAATCCCTCAAAAATATTTATTCACTTTTAGTCCCTAATTGCATTTTATAGGACCAATTTGAGCGAATAAAAATATTTATTTCTTGTAAAAAAATTCAAAATAGGGACTATTCATACAATATTATGAAGGAATAAAATCACCATTAAAATTTAATAGAGAATTAACTTAAAAGAACGCGATTTTGTGATTTTATAGTGACTAAAATCATATTTAATCCAAAAATAAATAAACAAATTCTACTCAATTATTGTTCAAACTTCAAACATTACAACAGAAAAATTACTAAATCTTGATAAAAAGGGAAGAAAAGAAACTTGATATGAAATTCTTAGTTTTCTCTCTAACTCAAGAAACTGTAAACCTAATAAAACCCAATTTTACCCTTCCACCAAGAAAAACACATGCATCTCTTCATTTTCCCCTATATATCAACTCAAGAACTAGAATCAACTCATTTTCAACTCAAAATTAGCAAAATTCACGTCAACATTCAGAAGACAAGTTAAAGAAACAACAGAATTGAAGAAATTGAAGACTATGAAAGCTTACCAAACCTACCTGCAGCACGTAAAGAAGAAATTCCCCTTCCGATCACAATGAGAAAGGTTGGTTCTGTTGAGTCGAAGTTTGAAAACCCTAGAGAGAGAAAGAAGTGTTGTGTTTTGTTGTTGTTGTTGTTGTTTGGTGTTAAGAAGAGTTTTGAAAGAGAGAGTGACACGAAACAGAGAGAGTTTGAAGAAAATGAAAAAGCGAATCGAAGTTTGAGTTATTAGAAAGAAAGAAAAAAGAACTAGACTAGAGTCACGGTGACAAAAAATCATTCAGATTACGTGTAAAAGTTTAGATTACAACCGAATCATCCCTAAATATTAGAACCACGCTGGCATGTGTAGCTTACTTTTACTGTCACTGTTGGATTTTTGTGTTTCTAACTTCATTATTATTAAGTGGTAAATTACGCATAAATTTAAGGTTTAAGTCATAAATGTTGAGTTTTGGAGATGTATTTTTTTTTTCTTGAAAGGGGAGAGAAGTAATGTATTTGATCTACATTTTAGTTTAGATACATCAATTATTCAATGAATCTGAAAAAATTGATTTTTGATTATAATTAAAGATAGATGTGGTATCTTATATGTTCTTTAGTACTCCCTGTAACACCCGGGTCTGACGAGGGCGGGGAGTGGTTGCCGGTGCATGAGGCATGACAATGTGCAGTTCCTGGCAGCTTCTAGGCAAGAACCGAA
Organism: Trifolium pratense; assembly: GCF_020283565.1. Lineage (NCBI taxonomy): Eukaryota > Viridiplantae > Streptophyta > Magnoliopsida > Fabales > Fabaceae > Trifolium > Trifolium pratense. The sequence continues at coordinate 25,509,032 of NC_060064.1, read as the reverse complement.
TTCACATCGGAATGAGAGGGATCCTGAGGCTATGCAGGTTTGAGACTGCGTGGTGGAAGGAAGGCATATAAGAATTGTTTGGTACTACCTATATCAACAAGATGCATATTATTTTCAGTAGCTCATTCGATAAGAACTCCACAGTTAAGCATGCTAGACTTGGAGTAGTCTTTGGATGGGTGACCTTCTAGAAAGTTTCTCGGAAAGCGTGCGAGTGAGGACAAAGCACGCTGAAAAGACTCGTGTTGGTTTGTGGGGTCAGTCGATCATCCTGAAAGCAGTTTGGGATGTTTCACTCCCTTCGGTCCTTAATATAAGAAGAAATTTACATTTTAGATACATTGAAAAATTGATGTATCTAAACTATATTATAGACTAGATACATTTACTTTTGAATGTATATAAAAAGTCTAACTTTTTCTTATAATTATAAGTTTGTCAAACTAATTTATGATAAAATAGCTTATAAGAATATAATTTTCATGAGTGTTAACTTATAAAATAGCATAAAACTTAATTTATATTACATAAACTCAAAAATAAGCTAATTCAAACGGACCTTTCATATAGTTTATAAGTTTTCTGACCGAGATTAATTATATTGATGGTGGTGAAAATTGCATACATGTATGAGTGTATCATATATAGTAACTAATAAAAGAGACTAAACCTTTACGGTTTTCCTTGGTACTAAATTTAAAGTAAAATGTATTATTTATAAGTTAATAGATGTACGAGCACATTTTTACTCGTGCTTGGCACGGGTCTGGATACTAGTGATGTTTGAATTTTGAAAGTTGACCGTGAGAAGTGTTTATAATTAGTGTTTTATAGTAGTATTTTGAAGATTATCTCGATAGAGAAAATCTATGAAAGAAAGATTAAGTGAATTTATTAGTGACAATATGAAGTGCAACACAAAAACTTTGAGAAGGTTGGTCATTCTTTCTCTCTTGTGTTAATGCTTTGGTTCTTAGGAAAAAATTTCTTAATAATTTGGATTTTAGTCGGGAAGTAAGTAAAATATAATAAAAATTTATTTCCCCTCATATGAATAAATTTGATTAGAGAAAAAAATATTTAAAATATATATTTATCATGTATTGTATTAAAAAGAAAAATTAGCTTTTAAAATTGTATAAATTTTATAAGTCTGATCTACATATTAAGGCTTTCGATCTAATTAATACACAAGACAAAATTTAATGTTAAAAAAGAGATTATCAAATAAAGTAAATTTGGGATAACTAGCTCTTCAAAAAGCAAATCCCTTCACGTGTGAATGTGTGTATTATAAACTTTTGTTCCCTCATTCCCTCATGAAAATTAAACTTTGCTAGTAAAGCATGTGTTGTGTGTGGCAGAAAGATGAAGAGAGTGCAAGTACACCTATAAATCTATAATCTATAATAATGCATGAAAATTGGTAGTTTGTTGAAAAAGTACAGCTGAAGACCTACAGTGTGATCCATCCCAATTAGTGCATGTTTGGATCTAGTGGAAAAAAATTGATTTTTAAGAATAAATTTTGTAAAATTGATTTTTGATTAATAGTGACTTCAATTAATTTATATTTAGATACATTTATATAAATGTGAGATGAACAATAAATTTCAGTGTAAAAATTATGTTTAAACTCAAAAGCTACAAATTCTAACTTTAAATTAGAATCAATTCTAAAGGCTCCAAACATAGACTAATTACTTCTTTATTTGAAAATAGAATAATTACTTTTGTGAATAATATAATTAAATCATAATAATTCTTTTTGAAATTTTTATTTAGCCAAAACTAAGTTAGCTATCCACAAAAATCTTATATGTATGAGTTTCTATATATTACTTTCATCCAAAATGATGGAAGTATTTCCTTGATATTGGGACATTAATTAGTGTAATTTCCTAAGCAATGTGTTATGTTGCTTCTCTCTATTGATTCCATTTTTTATGATGGAAACATGTATCACCTTATCTTCCTCAGCAAACAACTACTATTTACATTTTCTTGATCTCTTCCTTGATATTGTGATGACTTGTCTCAATCCATATCAAAGTAATAATAACTTCCGAAAAGACAAACATGCTTGTTAATCTTGATGATTAATTTAAAATAAATATTGTTGGATTATGCCTTCAAATTAAGTAGAAAAAACAGAGTTTTGCATCTGGTGTCTGAGCTGGGCGCAGCAAGCCTGAGCTGGGCTCAGCAGAAGAAGAAAAAATGAAGCCTTGCTCACTGCCATCTGAGCTGGGCGCAGACCCCCCTGAGCTGGGCGCGGGCGCGATATATAATGCTGTTTTTTGCGTTTTTTCTGTTTTTTAAGGTGATTTTAGGGTTTCTAAAGCCAACAAAAGACTAGGGTTTATTAGAGAACTTCTCTTGGGCATACTCTAGGGTTGGGGATTGATTCATCACCTTGTAAACACTTATTGATTGAATCTCTTGGTCACAGGGAGAGATTCGGGAAAAGGGTAGAATTTAGGATCAAGGCTAAATTCTTGCAACTCTTGTATTGAATCTTTGTAATCAAGTTTTTCATTGATAGTGGAACGGAGAGTCTCTCTCCCCCAGACTAGGTTGTTATAACCGAACTGGGTAAACAATATCTCGTGTTCTTTACGTTTTCGCGGTTTATCTTTTGTTATTGTTATTATTGTCATTCTCGCTTGTTGATTGCTTTAATCCATTTGCTCCACACACATCAAGGTATTGGTGTGATTCAATCCGAATTCACAACAATTGGCGCCCACCGTGGGGCAAAGGATCAAACGAATTAAGTATCATGGGTTCTAAGTGGGAGATTGAGAAGTTCACCGGTAAAAATGACTTCGGTTTATGGAAGGTGAAGGTACGGGCAATATTAACACAACAAAAGTGTGTTGAAGCATTGTTGGGCATATCGAATATGCCAAATACTCTCTCGAACCCAGAAAAGAGCGAGATGAATGATAAGGCTTTGAGTGTTATTATCTTGTGCCTCGAGGATAATGTGTTGAGAGAAGTGGCTAAGGAAAAAACTGCGGCGGCTATGTGGACCAAGCTGGATGCGTTGTATATGACGAAGTCTTTGGCACATAAGCAGTGTTTGAAAGAACGGTTGTTTTTCTTTCGAATGGTGGAGAACAAGCCTGTCGTGGAGCAACTTTCGGAGTTCAACAAGATCATTGACGACTTGGCGAACATTGACGTGAATTTGGAAGACGAGGACAAGGCCTTTCATTTGTTGTGTGCTTTACCCAAGTCACTTGAAAATCTCAAGGATGCGTTGCTTTATGGCAAAGAAGGTACTATCACCTTGGATGAAGTTCAATCAGCTTTGAGGACCAAGGAGTTGACAAAGTTGAGAGACTTGAGGGTTGATGATAGTGCGGAAGGGCTGAATGTGACGAGGGATAGAAGTGAGATCGAAGGTAGAGGAAAGGGGAAGAAATATGGGTCCAAGTCTAGGCCAAAAGGTGATAATGGTGGCAGGTTCAAATGCTTCCATTGTCAAGAACCGGGTCACTTCAAGAAGGACTGTCCTCAGAGAAGGGGCAGTGGTAGTTCGTCATTTCATGTTGTCGTTGATGAGGAGGAAGGCTATGAGAGTGCGGGAGCACTCATAGTCACCAGTTGACACCTATAGTTTGCTGATCAGCCTGGAGAGACGGTGGTAATAATACTCAACATCAGCCTGGAGAGGCGGTGGTAATAATACTCAACATCAGCCTGGAGAGGCGGTGGTAATAATACTCAACATCGGCCTGGAGAGGCGGTGGAATAATACTCGGGATTACGTTTGAAACAACAACTTTATTACTGTGAGAATGCGGATGTGCTAGTGTGGTGAAGTTGGGAATCAATGGAGTTGAAGTCATGGACTTTGGATGCTCCGATCACATGTGTTTTGAGGAAGGAGTACTTTGAAGCCCTAGAGCTAGTTGAAGGTGGAGTTTGTTCATCTTGGAGACGGGAAAGCTTATAAGGTTCAAGGTATGGTTGAATTTCTTTCACACAATGCGAGGTATTGTTCTTGAACTTTGTTACTAGTTGTGATTCTCATGGTGTGGATAAGTTGTGAAACTTCGGTTGGTTGTTAGTGACATTGGTTGGTTTTAGTTGTACCAGTGAAATGAAGTTTACTAGGTGGTGGAACTAAACCGGGAAGTGTTGGAGACTAACAATGACTTGATGTGTGTTTCGGAGTAGTTGAAAAGTTTTACGTTACAAGGTGGAGGACATAGTGGATATACCGGTTTAAGGCTTTGGTGGAGGAATCTCGGTTTGAGGTGGAGGTACACCAAAGTGGTATGGCTATGGAGATCTTGTGTGGAAGCAACGGTGATCAAGCTTGGTAACTTGTTAGACTGCGGGAGGTAGTTGGACACAAGGAGAGTTTGAGGTTGCAGCTTGTGAAACCACCTAAAATTCCAAGGTTGGTTGGAGGCAAACATATCTTCAAGAGTACGGAAAGATACAATCCGGGGTTTGAAGAGGGTACGGTGTAGCTTGTGGGTTGTCCTAAAAATCCAAGGGCAATTGGAGGCAAGCATTTTTCGGGAGTACGGAGAGGTAGACTCCGGGGGCCGAATAGGGTGGTGTAAACTTGGAGAGAGCGGCATGATGGTTGGTGGGAAGTTGGCATCACCATCAATTTAAAGGCAAGGTGGAAATTGTTGGATTATGCCTTCAAATTAAGTAGAAAAAACAGAGTTTTGCATCTGGTGTCTGAGCTGGGCGCAGCAAGCCTGAGCTGGGCTCAGCAGAAGAAGAAAAAATGAAGCCTTGCTCACTGCCATCTGAGCTGGGCGCAGACCCCCCTGAGCTGGGCGTGGGCGCGATATATAATGCTGTTTTTTGCGTTTTTTCTGTTTTTTAAGGTGATTTTAGGGTTTCTAAAGCCAACAAAAGACTAGGGTTTATTAGAGAACTTCTCTTGGGCATACTCTAGGGTTGGGGATTGATTCATCACCTTGTAAACACTTATTGATTGAATCTCTTGGTCACGGGGAGAGATTCGGGAAAAGGGTAGAATTTAGGATCAAGGCTAAATTCTTGCAACTCTTGTATTGAATCTTTGTAATCAAGTTTTTCATTGATAGTGGAACGGAGAGTCTCTCTCCCCCAGACTAGGTTGTTATAACCGAACTGGGTAAACAATATCTCGTGTTCTTTACGTTTTCGCGGTTTATCTTTTGTTATTGTTATTATTGTCATTCTCGCTTGTTGATTGCTTTAATCCATTTGCTCCACACACATCAATGTATTGGTGTGATTCAATCCGAATTCACAACAAATATGATCCAAAAGATTCAACTATTATAATACCATAAAAATAACATTGTAATTTTACACATATCGAATTCAAAAGTCATAAGCATTTGTATAAGTAGTCTTGAATATATAGTCATGTATTTACATTCAAAATATCTCTCAAGATAGAAGGACATATAAAATAAAAACATACTTTAATTTTATTCCAATAACTCTAAATGATATCGAAAAGGTAAAAGCTAAATGTTTTTATTAGCTCATTATGTTAACTTCATGCTTGCTTATATGAAAAACATAAAAATATCTAAGGAAATGTAAAATTTAAGTGAACTTCTCTAGTAACAAACAAGGATATCTATAATTATACTTTTGGTCTCTTATCTTTATTTTAGATTTTAAGTTTCTCCCTTATCTTTTAAAAGTTTCAAGTTTATCCCTTATATTTTCTTTAAGTTTTAAGTTAAAAGTTTCAAATTGGTCCCTTAAGTTTGGTCTCAGTCATGTTCAATGTCATTTTCTTTTAATTAAAAAAAGGTTTAATTAGTAAAATGGTCCCTTAAAGACATTTTAGGTTTCACAATGGTCCCTTAAAGAAAAAAAGGTTCAAATCGGTCCCTTATTGATATCACCGTTACACACATTGGTCCCCTTCGTTAATTTATTAACACTAAATATATTAGGTGGACCAACATTATATGTGGTCCACCATATCATTTTTTAATCTTAACCATTAAATCTTTTTGAAGAAAAATAAATCATTAGATTTTGCATGTCCACCGGATCTAACAATGCACCATTATATTCTTCATCCTTCATCATTTCTTCATCTTCTTCCTCTCATCATTCTTCATCTTCAACACCATTTTCACAACTTTCATAAAAAACTCATATTTTTATCTTCAAAATCCAATTTTTTTTCTTCAAAAAGGTGTTAATCTATACAAGAGAGGAACAAGGAGTTAGCCTAAACCAACCCAGTCCACCGAGAACAATATTCCAACAACTAGAAGCTCACAAAACACTACTCCTACCGTACAAAAAAACGGAAGGCTAAAACAAAATAAAGATAGATCAACACCGGGGCGAAAACACATCTTGAAGAAACAGATCTATGAAGAACATAGATCTTGAAGAAACTCAGATTTCAAAAACACAGAAATCAGATGAAATCGAAATTGAACATAAAAATCAGATTTGAACATAGAAATTGAAATCGAAATTGAACACATAAATCAGATTTGAAACTCAGATTTGAAACGATGATGATGATCTGGGTTTTTTTTTGTTGTTATGTTTATGAAGATGAAGAATGAGGCGAGTTAGAAGATGAAACAAATTAGTTTGTGGTGGTTCACACCGATAGATACCATAGACTTGTAAGATCTAACGGTGTCCTTTGTGACAAAAAGATCAAATGGTTAAAATTTAAAATATAAATGAGGTCTACGGTGGATCCCTGTATATATTGATTTACCATAGATCATCACAGTGCCACGTGTCAAAAGTTAACATTTTTTGGAAAAAATGGACGGAAAGGACTATTATGTGTAACAGGGATATCAATAAGGGACCAATCCGGACATTTTTTTCTTTAAGGGACCAATCTGAAACCAAAAATGTCTTTAAGGGACCATTTTACTAATTAAGCCTTAAAAAAAATAAAATAAAAACATAAGGGACCAACTTAAAATCTAAAATAAACATAAGAGACCAACTTGAAACCTAAAATTTCACGGAAGGACTAACTAATGCAACAAAATAAAAAATAAAGGAACAACATGAAACTTTTAAAAGATAAGGAACCAACTTTTAATGCATTGATTCCAATACCTTTGATATTTATCAAAGGGCTTTTGATATGTCATCATCATAAGATGCAAAGATGTATATTTCACATTTGAAAATCTCAAGGCATAAACACTTTGGTGTGTTTCCATTTGCATAAAAGATCATGAATTTCACTTTTTGAGTTATCATGATTATAGATTGTTCTTGGTGCATTGAAGTTCTTGGTGCAGAGGATGTTTACACTCTTGGAAAGGTTTACACAATAAACCATTAACCTTTGTGAGTTCACTGGTGATTTCTATTCACTTAGTGGGTGTGTCTTCTTGTTCACACTTAGTGGGCATCTTCAAATGCTTGAGCACACACTTTCACATGAATTCTTCTACATCCAATTTTTAAACAACTCTTCCATTTATAGACAAATAGAGAAAGAGTTGTTGTCATAGTCGTTTCTGCTGATAGTACACTTGTTAGTGAAGAAGTTGAATACCTCGTACGTATTATATTTTGTTGCTTTGTGCAGCAGGCAAGGATGTCATTGTCATCGAAGCATGCTTTTGTGCTATCATTGATTTGCATGATATTACTGTTGAATAAAAAGATCGTTGTATGATAAGACTGACAATATGTTCAGCTTGGTGGGTATTTCATTGGTTAAACATACAAGGCAACTGTTGGGTATTTCAGGGATGCAAAAGGCCAATCGTTGTGCAGCACCCGTTCAACCGGATGATCCAAGCCAACACAACCCATATTTTATCCGAACCCATTCAAATGCGGGTCCAATTCGAACCAACCAGTTCAAATCCGAAGTGGTTTGGTTCGGGTAACGCGTTTATGATTCTAAACCCATGAACCTGTGAGCCCTACTCGTTTGGAAAATATATTATATTTTTTATTTTTTATAATATAGATTAATATTTGTATGTGTTAAATTTTTATATAGAAATCTTAAATTTGTATACTATACTTGACATCTTTCATGTAATTTCAAGTGTTTCAATTTTAAATAGTAAAATTTAGTCTAAAATTTTAAAATTATCTTGAAATCAGACATCATTTAACTATATTTTTCTTGAAAAATATTTAGAATTTTTAATTGTTATGACTCGTTGATCGGTTCGATTTGACCTAAAATATACAGGTTTTACAGTCAACCTAACCTAATTAACTTTGAACAGGTTGGGTAACAGGTTTGACTAAAATAGACCAAACCTGATCTATGGAGACTCCTAATTGTGCTGATGTTCTAGCAAATATTGGGTGCATTTCGAAATATTCGTTTACTATTTATGATTATTTTCCGTCTCAGAATAGTGAATTACTGTTTTCTGATGTAATGGAGTTTGCTACTCCTAGATTGATTCTTGTTTAATTAGCTTCATTTTTGGACTTAGAGCCTGTTTGCATTGACTTAATTTTGAGTTTATGCAAAATAACTTATGCAAATAAATAAGTTTTTATACTGTATTATAACTTTTTCAAGGTGGTTTATGAGAAAACAACATACAAAGATACAATTTTGTTATTGGAAACTTATGAATTAACATAAAAGTTTATTTATTGATATAAACTATTTTCATAAGGTAAAAAATAAGTTAAATCCAAGCATAAATTTGGACTCTCTTTTCTATAAAAAAAATATGTCGATCAATTTCATAAAATAATAAAAATAGGGATTACTATTAAAAAAAATAGAGATTAAAATTTAAAACTCCAACTAAGCATTATCTTCTTTTTTGTTGTTGTTTTTAGTAAGCATTATCTTTTAGTAAAACCTTTCAAATAAACTTTTTTTAAAATTTTTTATAAAGAATATTTACTCTTTTTCTTGTTTGACTGGATTAAAAAAATACCAATAAAAACAAAATGATGCCATATTCAATACCAATATTTTAATTTTTTTTTTTTTTTTTGAGAAACAATATTTTAATGTTTTTGAGACAAATATTCTCTCTTTATATAGATCTTGTCATCATCATCATTTCACACAGACAGACACAACTCACACAATGTTCCATCAAAATCCATTCTTTCAAAAGGAAGATTCACTCTTCAACTATGCACTTCTCACTCTCTTTCTCATAGCACCACCAACCTTCATCTCTCTCACATTCCTCCAAGCTCCATATGGCAAACACCATCGACCAGGTTGGGGTCCAAATCTCTCTCCACCACTAGCTTGGTTCCTCATGGAAAGTCCTACACTTTGGTTCACTCTTTATCTTTTTCCACATGGTAAAAACTCTTCAAATCCTAAATCAATAATCCTCATTACCCCTTTTCTAATTCATTACTTTAACCGCACAATCATATACCCATTTCGTTTATTTCTCACAACAAGAAGAAAAAAATCATCTTTATCAAAAACCCCATCTGGGTTTCCTTTAAGTATAGCTTTTATGGCTTTTTTGTTCAATTTGTTGAATTCTTATGTTCAAGCTAAATGGGTTTCTCATTACAAGAATTATGATGATGGGTTGTGTTTTTGGGGTGTTTTTTTTGGTGGGCTTTTGGTGTTTTTTGTTGGGATGGGGATTAATATTTGGTCTGATAAGGTATTGTTGAGGCTTAAAGGTGAAGGGAAAGGGTATATGATTCCTAAAGGAGGGTTTTTTGAGGTTGTGAGTTGTCCTAATTACTTTGGGGAGATTGTTGAGTGGTTTGGTTGGGCTTTGATGACTTGGTCTTGGGCTGGTTTGGGCTTTTGTTTTTATACTTTTGCTAATTTAGGGCCTAGGGCTCGTGCTAATCATCAATGGTATTTGGAGAAATTTGGAGAAGATTATCCTAAGAAAAGGAAAGCTGTTATTCCCTACTTGTATTGATTTTTTTTATGAAATGTTGTAATTGGGGTGTATTGTATTGTATAGGTTTTCAAGGATACAAAATAATGAGAATGTGTTGCTGAATCATTGCATGGAAACTTTGTTTATCTTGGATTGGTATGGTTCTAAGGAATTTTGCTTAAAATTTTCAGATTTGTCTCATTTTATATTATTGTTATTATCAATATTCAAGGTTATTATTATCGGTGTTATAAATAGCGATAATGGTTGTGGTCGCGTTGCGATCCTTGATACCGTAGAGAATCATGGTTAATGTAGGCTCAATCTCAATTCTCAACTAGATTATGGTGACAACATCAAAACATGTTATGTCGCAGCTGAGATCGTATACCTTTATTTAAAATCAATATCTTTGATGTATAAGATGCGTCAAAAAAAGATGCATCAAGGGATGGAGAACAATTAATTCATTAGTTGTAAGGTGTCAGATTTTCATCAAAAGGAAATATCACATGATTTATGAATTGATATTTTAAATGTGAAGAATTCTTCACAGCAGTTATAGCATGGTATTTGTCTGTCATAACTCATAACATCAGAATTGAAGGATATTATAGCAAATTTGGCATTTTTAAATCAACATTTTCCATCAAATGTTATTTACCTATCTATGAAATAAAATTTTGAATTATTAATGATTTGCGATAACGAATGGATTGAATATAATTACATGTGTCGGTGTCTATTGGACACGACTTTGCTAAAATTTGCTACAAAGAACCCCTTAACGATTGAGAGCAAACATGCAATTCATACTTAATAACAAAGGACACTGAGTAGCAAACCTAAGTAATTTTAAGGTTTACATGTTGTATTGCTGTTGTTTTACTCTCCAAGAGATGCACATGTTGCACTCTCTTCCTTTCAAATTGTTACCATTTTTGAATCTTTGCTATATGCTGCATACTGAAATATTGTTTTGTAACGTGCTGAGAGAAGCACATACAGAGAACATCAAGCGGAAGAAAGAAACTTAGTTGCGTTCTGAATTCTGATGTGTTGTGGCTTAGTTTGGGATTTTTGTCATGTCATTACACATTTGTGACCCCAATCGTGTCATTTGATGGAAGTAACTGTAATGATGTAAATTGTGGATCACCGAAAAGTGAGTTGTTCAAATTCTGCTACGTTATAGTACTAAGTGCTGTTATAACCTCTATTATTCACCAATTTGTACTAAATAGTGTGTACTGCAGAACATATGTTCAAATTATGTTATGCTATACCAGCTATTTGACAACACTGAGTAGATGATCTTTTGTTTTACCTAGTTTAGGGAGGCTTGGCTGTTATCTGTTGCTAGCATCTTTGATTTTCACATTGAGGTAATTAGTGATGAAGACTTCACTTGTTGGAGTACGAATAGTAATGGAAAGTCACCTTTAGAGACGAGATTGCACTGTATTACAAGGTACTTTTCTTCATCCTGTGCTTTTATTTTGTCTGCTATATGTGAAGCATTTTCGAAGCCTTGTTGACTAGAATAAGTATCTGCGATTTCATTATAACTTGTTCTAGCTATAAGGCTCTGAATATAGTAATACAAAAGTAGAGTAATTTATTGATGCTTTCTCTTTTCACCATCTATTGCAGACAGAAATCATAATCTTCCAAAAGGTTATTTTAATCGTTCGTTGTTGCCACTGTGTCTTTCTGAAAACAGTGATACATTGATATTGCTAAACTGTTTAGAAGGATGGCCAATTCTCTATAATCGGGGAAATAATAAGGTAGAGCAAACTATAATATGTTATCGATGGTGGAGAGCAATAATCTGACATACCAGCCGAGAAATGGCACCATGGCACTGCCATCCTTCACAAAATGGCCATATTGGTTTTCCAAAAATCCGCCATGGCTGATATTTGATGACACTGATGATTACCAAATGTAACGGTGGTTCTTTGTTGATGATTATGTTGAATGTTTGGTTTCGATGAAAGGAAAGTAAGTTATTCTTTGTTAAAGATTATCATGTTTGAATTCTTGTTAATTACCTACCTTGTTTTGTTCTTAAAAAAAAAGTACTGTGTTTTGTTTTTGTCTCATTATTTTATAATTCCCTTGGTTATTGTATTGTTCAATGATTATCTATCGTTAACATAACAGTATTACAATATCTGAATTTAACAGTATTCACGTTGCTTGGCCGAGGTCCATTTGGGAGGATGAGTTACCTAGGCTGTGTTATACAGGTATAAGTCCTCTGTGACAGAGATCTGTTTGCTGTCTGGTAGTGTGTTGCTGCTCAGTATTATTAATCCCAGATTGCAGAAATTTGCGGTTTGTTTAAATTCCTTTATGCTACAACAATATAAGCTATAGAGCCACAATACCCTCTACTTAACAACACTTTATACTAAATAGTGTATCGCTGAACAATAACTGTTAGAAATAATATAAAACCATTGATATGGCTCTATCCTAACACCTTAAGGTTTTGGGATAATCGGTTATTTGACTTGGTATCAGAGCCTCTATGACTAAGTGGTCTAGAGTTCGATCCCCGCTCCCCTCACTTTCTAATTAAAAAGTGGAATTTAAGCATATGGTAGGTGGGCCTATGCATTATCCACGCTTCAAGCCCAAGTGGGCTCTTGCGTGAGGGGGCGTGTTAGAAATAATATAAAACCATTGATATGGCTCTATCCTAACACCTTAAGGTTTTGGGATAATCGGAGCTCCCGATTTTGGGGGTCTCGCTTCCGCAAAACCCTAGCCGCCGTCGTGTTTACAATCTGACCACGACAACTGATTTTGTGTGCGACACTGTTCACCCGTGGTACTGTTCATACTTCATACGCACTGTTCATTCATGAGCACTGTTCACGGCAGTACTGTACACGTGTACTGTTCACGTAGTTGCTGTTCACGAGTACTGTTTACCGGTGTTAATTTTTCTTTGCTGCTTCCGGTACTACTTGGCTAAGATTATTAATTATGACGTTTTTTTATTCTCGACGACGATCATCCACTTTCAAATACCGTCGTGAATGCAAATATTGTCATCGTTTGGGACATACTATTTTTCAATGTTGGAAATTACATGGTCTTCCGCGACCTTCAAATCAGAAGAATAAAGATGGAGGTGAGGGTCATACATTCCAAGCCAGTAATTCTGATCAAGAGCATCAGTCTTCTTCAATTCAGCTTTCATTCACGATGAAACAACTAGACAGACTGTATAAAATTCTTGAATCTAACACTCTTTCTGGCTCTGTTGCCCCCAAAGGTACTTCTGCCCTTTTTAGTGTCAGTCCCAGTCGTGCTTGGATAGTAGATTCGGGTGCAAGTGATCACATGACAGGTGATTCTACTCTGTTTTCTTCTTATAGTCCATGTGCAGGTAACCATAAAATAAAAATTGCGGATGGATCCTTTTCAGCCATTGCGGGTAAAGGTTCGGTTGTGTTGTCTCCAAGTCTAACCCTTAAAGATGTTCTTCATGTCCCAAATCTATCTTGTAGTCTCATGTCTGTCAGTAAATTAGCCCAAGATAGAAATTGTCAAACTAATTTTTTCCGTACTCATTGTGTTTTTCAGGATTTGAACTCGGGGAAGATGATTGGTAGTGCTAAGGAGAGTGGAGGACTCTACTACTTCGACATTGAACCTGAATCACAACTACCTTCCAAACCAATAAGTTCATGCTTTGAATCTTTTTTAGTTCTGAATAATAATAATGATGATGTTATGTTATGGCATTCACGATTAGGTCATCCTAGTTTTCCTTATTTAAAACACTTATTTCCTGAGTTATTTCGTAATAAGGATTTGTCTTTGTTTAAATGTGAAGCATGTGAATTTGCAAAACATCATCGTTCTCATTTTCCATTACAGCCCTACAAACCATCAAAACCTTTTTCTGTTATTCACAGTGATGTTTGGGGCCCTAACCGAACGAGTACACTTTCTCATAAAAAATGGTTTATCACATTTATAGATGATCACTCAAGAGTTTGTTGGGTGTACTTGTTAAAGGGGAAATCTGACGTTTGTCAGGCTGTAAAAGATTTTGTTAAAATGGTGCAAAATCAATTTCAAACAAATATTCAAGTATTTAGAAGTGATAACGGCAAAGAATATTTTAACACAATGTTGAGTGATTTTTTTCGTGAAAATGGAATTGTGCATCAAAGTTCATGTCCTAACACTCCCCAACAAAATGGAGTTGCGGAAAGGAAAAATAGGCACTTGTTGGAGGTGGCTAGAGCTTTACTTTTCGCAAGTAAAGTACCAAATTATTTGTGGGGTGAAGCAGTTTTAACTGCTGCATACTTAATTAACAGAGTGCCCTCCAAAGTTCTTAATTTTCAAACTCCAATTCATATTTTCAAAGAATGTTTTCCTAATGATCGTGTTTCAAACGATTTGACCTTAAAAATCTTTGGTTGCACTGCATTTGTTCATGAACATAAGAATATTAGCAAACTTGAACCGCGTGCTATAAAATGTGTTTTTGTTGGGTATTCTCCAACCCAGAAGGGATATAAATGTTTTGATCCAAAAAATCAGAAAATGTTTGTCACCATGGATGTTACATTCTTTGAAAACAAACCTTTTTTTGACACGCATCTTCAGGGGGGAAATTTAAATGAAGATTCGTCTCAAACTGAGGACATGAGTTTTTTTAACTCGTTTCAAACTGAGGACATGACTTTTTTTAATAATTTATCTTTGCCGGTATCACAAAGTTCTAAGACTTATACTTCTGCACCAACGAAAAATGGCCATGATTCTTTATCTAATCCTACTCCTGTTATGAGTAGTGAGCTTGGTGAATCCGAGCCTACATTTTCTCATGAAGAAAACAATGAGAATCTTGAAAACAATGATAATGATGATCTAATTGAAATGCCACAAAATAATGAGTCATATAAAGATAATAGGTTTGAAGCAGGAAACAAGACTTGGAAAGGAAAGGTTTTTGTGAGAAAGAATCACAAAGAAAGTGATGAGTCCACATCTAAACACTGTCATGAATCTGAACCGGGGGATGATCAACTTCCTAAAAAAAGAAAAGGTAAGTCTATCTCTGTTTCTGAGAGTCGTATTTTGTATCCCGATATCGATGATCCTGTGGCTGTTAGAAAACCTGTTAGATCTTGCACTAAATACCCATTGTCCAATTTTATATCATATTCAAATTTGTCTTCGTCTTTTTCTGCCTTTACCTCAAAATTGTCTAGTGTAGAGATTCCAAAAAATGTACAGGTTGCTCTAGAAGTTCCAAAGTGGAGGGAAGCTGTACTTGAGGAGATGAAAGCTCTTGAAAAGAACAAAACCTGGAGTGTTATGACACTACCGGATGGCAAGAAGACGGTTGGATGCAAATGGGTTTTTACTGTGAAGTATAATTCAGATGGGTCAATCGAAAGGTACAAGGCTCGATTGGTGGCTAAGGGTTTTACTCAAACTTATGGTATAGACTACTCAGAGACTTTTGCTCCTGTTGCAAAATTGAACACTGTCAGAATTCTTTTGTCTCTTGCTGCTAACTTAGATTGGCCCCTACATCAGTTGGATGTTAAGAATGCTTTTCTCAATGGTGATTTAGAAGAAGAAGTATATATGGACATTCCTCCTGGCTTTGAAGACAAGTTTGGATCAAATGTATGCAAACTAAATAAGTCTTTGTATGGATTAAAGCAGTCTCCTAGAGCTTGGTTTGAAAAGTTCACTTATTCCATGAAGAAACAAGGGTACATTCAAGGACAAGCTGACCACACCTTGTTCACAAAGTTCTCCCAAGATGGAAAAATTGCTGTCCTAATTGTTTATGTTGATGATATCGTCCTTACTGGAGATGATATAGTTGAAATGACAAGAGTAAAAGAGAAATTAGCATTAGACTTTGAAATCAAGGACTTGGGATCCATGAGATATTTTCTTGGTATGGAGGTTGCTCGATCAAAAGATGGTATTGTAGTTTCCCAGCAAAAATACATTCTAGATTTATTGAAAGAAACAGGAATGAGTGGATGTCGACCAGCAGATACTCCCATGGATCCTAATGCAAAACTTTGGGAAGAAGGTAGTGTTCCTGTTGATACTGGAAGGTACCAGAGATTGGTTGGGAAACTGATTTATTTGTCACACACTAGACCTGACATTGCTTTCTCGGTTAGTGTAGTAAGTCAGTTTATGCATTATCCTTTTGAGGAACATCTTGAGGCAGTCTATAGGATACTGCGATATTTGAAAGCAAATCCTGGAAAGGGATTATTTTTTAAGAAGACTAATGAAAGAAATGTGTCTATCTTTACCGATGCTGATTGGGCAGGTTCAGTCACTGACAGAAGATCAACCTCCGGATATTGTACCTATGTTTGGGGTAATCTTGTGACATGGAGGAGCAAGAAACAAGGAGTTGTAGCAAGAAGTAGTGCAGAAGCTGAGTTTAGAGCTATGGCTCAAGGTATTTGTGAAGGATTATGGATCCACAGAGTCCTAGAAGAGCTTAAGATGAAAATTGAGCTTCCATTGAAATTATACTCTGACAGTAAAGCCGCTATTAGCATAGCTCATAACCCAGTTCAGCATGACAGAACCAAGCATATTGAGATCGATCGACATTTCATAAAAGAGAAGTTAGATGCCGGAATCATATGTCTACCTTTTGTAACTTCGAGTCAGCAAACTGCAGATATCTTGACCAAAAGCTTAGCAAGACCCACCTTTGAGCATTTGATCGGCAAGTTGGGCATGATAGATATCTATGCACCAACTTGAGGGGGGTGTTGGAAAATATTTAGTTTCCTAGTTTGTTATTTCTAGGAGATTCTAAGCTTATCTATTATTTCCTTTTATGTTTGTACTCTTCCTATTTAAACCAGCCTTGAGCTGAGGAATAACATACAACAGTATTCAGTTATTATTTTCTACAATAACGTTTAGTTCAAATTTTGGTACTTTATCTGCCAGTTGACCTGGTAGCTGACAGAGGTGGTACGTATCCTGTGAAGGGTACTGTCCTCTCATGCCCATGGTTGGATCAATGTCAATCCCATTTTGAGAAGTTCACTATTTTCAAGGCGGATGCTAGAGAAACTCACTGTATGAAGAAGATTCTCAATGACTACGAGAAGGCTTTTGGTCAAGCGAATAACTACACCAAGTCAGAGGTCCAAATAATTGATTATAATCAATGATTGGTCCCGAGAGCACATATCAGATATATTAGGAGTCACTGACTGAGGTCATGGGAACCTGTCGCTACTTAGGCATGTCATCAAAGGCAGAAATAAGATGGCTATGTTTGGGTACCTTAAAGACAGAAGTGGAAGAGGGTCCAAAGTTGGTCAGGAAAGTGTCTCTCAAAGGCAGGCAGAAAAGTGTTAGTAAAATTTGTAGCACAAGCCATACCTGCGTATTGTATGAGTTCTATTCTTTTACTGGAATCATTAGGAGAGGAATTGGAGAAAATGATTAATTCATTTTGGTGGGGATCGTATAAGTGTTCAGGAAGAGGAATTAATTGGTTAAGGTGGGAGAAATTAGCTATTAGAAAAGAGCACGGAGGAATGGGTTTCCGCCATCTATATAGTTTTAATATGGCGATGCTAGGGAAGCAAGGTTGACAATTATTAACCAATCACGATACTATCTTATCTCAGGTTTTCAAAGCTAAATATTATCCTAAGGAGGGATTTCTAGAAGTAGAACTGGGCAAGAAAACAGGGCAAGAAAGGAACAGGTGATTGGCTATTTCCGAAGCACCACAACCAGTCGCACAAAATCGAGCGTCATGAGGAATGATGTGACATGGCACCAAGTTGTCTTTAGTTGGTAACCTGTTGCGAAGTAACCTCCAAGCCAAGACAGAGACTTTCAGGGGAACCTGTTTATGCCAAATAAGGTTGGAAATAACATCCGTATCAACATCGTCTATAGTGGTAAGTAAAACATACGCGCCCCGTACAGTGTAACCGGCACCAATGTTATGCCTCCCACGCCCACAACTAACGCCATCACTGCCACGCCGCCCCACTCTCCTCCTACCCTAGCTCACACATAGCCGCTATCGAGCTCGACTTGTTATTAGACATCGACTTGTTATTAGACAGGTCGAAAAGGCGCCTATACCTCACACTTAGAGGAACTCCACCTAACCACGAGTTTGTCCAAAAAATCGTGTCGACACCGTTACCAACCCTGTTCTCGATACTCTCCGAGAACCACTCCCCCCCAACACCACCCTCACCATCACGAATTTTCGACACCTCTCTCCACCACACAGAGCCGCTCCGACCCCCAACCGCCAACCTCCCTGCCACCTCACCATACCGAGCAGCCAGAACCCTGTACCACATCCCACCTCTATCAACCAACAGCTGCCAACACCACTTGCCTAGCAAAACCGTATTAAACTCCCTCATCTGTTTAACCCCAACCCTTCATTTCCCAAACAGACATTTTTCCCACTAATCCAAATAATTTTTCTATTATCCTCACTCTCACCCCAAAAAATTTATTTAACAAAGAATCGTTAGAATAGATTTTACCTGACGGAGCTTTGAAGAAGGAAAAAGTGTAGACAGACAGAGAAGTCAGGACAGACTTAAGCAAGATCAACCAACCACCAAAAGAAAGCGGTTCTTCCACCGCGACAGTCTAGTTCAGATGTGAGTCAAGACCAGATCCCAAAACGACAAATGTCGAGGGTCACTCCCAACCGGAAGGCCTAAATACATAAACGGCACCTTGCCCACACTACAACCCAAAACAGAAGCGGCCTCTGTCAACCAAGTTTCTCCAATATTTTCCCCTCATAGAAACCAGATTTAATAGCAAACACAAATATAATTAGGTGAATTCTAATGTGGGTATATTTGTTGAGGTGGATGATTCGGATTGGTTTATAAGTAGTATTTATTAGTAATTTTTTTTATATTAAATATTATTTGGGGGCCAATCACAATCATCTACCTAAGCTATGTAACACCTAAACTATGTAACGATACATATCCATAGCAGTGTTCATGATATAATTATTCTCAAACAAAGTAAATACTAAATAGTGAAACTTACATTAGAAAATATTCTTAAAACAAAACGGAATCCAAATCCTCCCAAAATAGAACAAAAAGATTGGCACGATACTGGATTGAATATTTCCGGAAAAATTGCATGGATTTGGAGCCGAAATTTCTCCAAAAATTTAATAAATAAATTATTTTGATTGCTATTAAATCTGGTTTCTTTTGTTTTTTGGTACAAAATTAAATCTGGTTTCTATTAGGGTTCAATTCTCAATTACAAAGAAAACATTACAGTTCTAAACTTCTAATGAATATCCCTGCAGCTATGTCACGGTGTCATGAGCCCAAGCCGTCATCTCCACAGGTATTTCTCCCTGATGAACTTATCATCGAAGTCTTAACATTTCTTCCGGTAAAATCTCTTATGCAATTCAGGTGCGTTTGCCATTTCTGGAATGCTCTAATATCTGACCCTACTTTTAAAAAAAATCATCAAAAGAAATCTGAACGAAACAAACACCTAATACTAATCTCGAAGAAATTACCAAGGGGATTCTTTGTGGATTCTTTGTCCGTAAGTAGTTTAGTGGAGAACCCGTTGCTTATCACCCTTGGAGACAAGCATTGCGGATTGAGGGATGTATGTCTCAAGGTTGTTGGTTCCTGCAATGGTTTGCTTTGTTTGCATGAATGTTTTCCTCCTTACTTGGAAAATTGGCTTTATTTTTATAACCCGGCTACAAAGACAATATCCGAAGAGTTAGGATCTTTTACCAATAAATATATGTCGTGGTTTGCGTTTGGTTATGATAATTCAACGGACACTTATAAGGTAGTGGCCTTATGTCAAGTGACTAGTGATGTGAGTGTTTTTAGTTTAGGAGATAATATTTGGAAAAATATTCAAAGTTTTCCCGAGGTTCATTTTCCTCCTTACTTTTGCTTCAATGGTGGTGTGTATTTGAGTAGCACTCTTAACTGGTTAGTCCTGAGAAATAATATTATATATGATCGGAAGAATCGGAAGATTGAACATTATGTTATCATCTCACTTAATTTGGGGACAGAGACATACACACAATTATTGCCGCCTGGAGGTTTTGATGAAGTATTGTTGGTTCAGCCAACTATCTCCGTGTTGATGGATTGCGTTTGTTTTACTCATGATTTCAAGGGAATTGGTTTGCTTATATGGAAGATGATGGAATTCGGAGTTGAAGAGTCTTGGACACAACTTCTTAAAATTAATTATAATAATCTTCAAATGTATTATTACATTCATCAGTTGGTGCCATTATATGTTTCTGAAAGCGGCGATACATTGATATTGATAAACCGTCTAGAAGGACAACCAATTCTGTATAATCTGAAAAATAGGGTAACAAAAACAATTGTTACCAAAGGAAAACGGTGGTTCTACGTCAATAATTACGCTGAAAGTTTGGTTTCGACTGATGGAAAGTAATTTATTCTTTGTTAAGGGTTATCTTCCTTGAATTCTTGTTAAGTAACGTGTTTTCTTTAGTATTTTGTCTCTGTTTTTTTTTTTAGTTTTTTTTTAGTTATAGTTTTTTTTTGTTGTTTTACAAAGGAGCTGAGGATTGAGCCTACGACCTCTGACATACTACCAAAACCAAAACCTTTCACCAATAGACCAAACTTAGTGATTTTGAATTGAATAGATTTGAATAGATGTGATTTTTTTTCATTTGTTTTAAACAAATAAGAAAAATCAGTTTTCATTAGTCACTCACATGACATGCCCTTAAAATGTGTAAATTTTTTGAGCTTTGTATGTACAAAATAATGCAAATAAGAGTTATAGGCTTTAACTTGAAGCAACACAGCAAAATGAGTTCCCTTGAAATAGTAGTATATTTTAGTACAATTAAATATTTTAGTACTATCCTTATAGACTTGTTACATTGCAATAGTAGTATATTTTAGTATAATTAAGTATTCTCTGCGAATAATTATGAAGACTAAATCATCTTAGTCAGCAAGGAAAGTGGTTAACATCGAAGTCTTCGTCACTTTTCTGGTTCATGATGGGATTTAGAAGGAGATGTTTAGCCTTATTCGTTTCCTTACATATTCGCGACTTCAATGGTAGTCATTTGATAGGAGTACAAGACTTCAGACAGCAGTTCTGTGGTAAAAGTTTAACCTTGTAACCTAAATGTACTGAGCTCAAATTCTCTTAAAGATAGTTGTAAAATGATCATTGATACCACTAATTAATAAAAATTTCCATTTGAGTGAAGTAGATAATCTTCAACTTTACCTAGTTTAGGTAAGGCTTGGTTGTTGCTAACATCTTTGGGGGAATTAGTGATGAAGATATCACTGGTTGGAGAAACAACAGTTTTAATGGAAATTACACTTTACTACAAGGTGCTTTCCTTCAGTCCCCTGCAGCAAAGACAATCCAATGTTCATGTTTGTGTGAGAGTGTTTGTAAAGGATCAGGATTTTCTGCTGTTTAAAAAACACATAGTTTTTCACAGTAATAGCAAACCTTAGCCATCTATTTAAGATCGAACATTTCATATTATAATTTCATAAAGTACTAAACAATCTCTGTCATTGATTCAAAATCGGACGACTGGAATTCATTATAGCGGCACGCAGTAACTGCATGCAATGTAGGCGTTTAGTGGGACAATGAACCACATGCGTTAGGAACAAATCCTTCTTACATTGTTCAAGTACTTTTAAGAGTTATGCTATCGTAAATTCGTAATAAACTCACTATACCACAATAATGGTATACTTTTGTACAAATCAAATATTTTCCACGCATAACTTAAAGATTAATAATTTCAGTATCACAAGACTTGAATTAGAACTCGACATCAAGAGATACGTTCCATCTTATTCAAGTGCTGTTAGGTAAGTATCTCAATAATACCAAGTATATAAGACTTGTCTTTTTGGCCTTTCTTAGTACCACCACTAGGGGGTACATTGTATACTTTAATTCTACAACCTAACTTGTAGTCCTATTAAAGGTGGAAAAAGTTGGTAAGCAGATTTTATACATTTATGTTATAACTAACAAAAAAAAAAACTTTTCAACAATATACCAGTTGGATCAATCTTCTATGACCTTGTTGGTACTGAAGCTATATGTTGATATTTTCTCTTCGGCCCCCATGTATCTTTTATACCCCCCAATATTCCAATTTTGCTCTTGATAAAAACTTCGGTTCGCAGAAACTGAAGTTTTTTTTAGTTCAAATTCAGGAAAATTTCGGTTAACAGAAACCGAATTTTGTTTACAAGGCAAAAAAAATTTGATTCGTAGAAACCGAAGTTTTTATTGAAGGGCAAAAAAGTAAAATCCAGAGGGTGAAAAAGAACCATGGGGGGCCTAAAAGAGAAAATATCCTATATGTTTTCTCAATTCTATTAAGAACATGTTAATAGTACGTTATCAAGTGATTGTAGATGAGATGTACTCTCATCTTTTTACTTGCAAATATTTAAGTTAATATAATTGCAAAAATCTGGAATAATTATAATTCAACAGTTTTATGAAGCAGAAATAGTGTTGTACAACTGAAAGTGAAAGGTATTCAGCAGCACCTATCAAGTTAACTTCATTTGATAAAAATGATTAGTGCAAGCTTTTCAAAATCACCTATAAAAAATTTCAATGGACTACTTACATTCAATTCTATATTTTTTGAGAGACCAAGAATTGTATATTCGAGTTAGGATCCTAACTCTATATAATCAATCCACAAACAGTCAACCATTTATAATCCATTTGTTATAATTACATTAAAACCACTCACCACAACCGGTTATATTTTATATCTTTTTTATAGCTTATTTATATCTTAGTTAATCCTTGTTTTAGACAATAAATTAAGAACAATAAAGGGTAATGAAGAAAAATATTGAGCTGATGGGTTTAAGAAATTTGATTTTGTTTCAGATGAGTATCCAACATTTCAAAAAATTACTTTTTTGCCCTTGCGAAAAAAGTTTGGAATACGCTCCAAACTATTTTGCAAGGGCAAAAAAGTAATTTCAAAGGGGAAGAGAATCCTTCCAACATTTCAGATGTAGGTGTCCAGCATGTCCAAGATAGGGATGTGGTTCAAAACTTGCATATATTTTATCCGGATTTGGATATAGATAACTTGCAAGCAAGCACTCCTAACCACAAGCCAACAATGATGTGATTGTTATCTAGAAATTGTAGCAACACCATAAAAGCAAGACAGCTTAAGTATTCTTCAAAATCATGTAGGACAATCATTCTTGGAAATAACATTTAAACGCCACAACATTATTATGTTCTTCAAACACAAATAATTTATACAATGTTCATCTAAGTCTATTCAAGGAAACATTTTAGGAAAAAGAAAAAAAAAAAAAAGATGTCGACAAAGCAAGTCGTTCTAAAATTAACTGAAACATTCTAACTCAAACAAATACAAAATGGTTTCAAGTTTTATTCGCGCTTGTAGTCTAGATTGATTGAAAAATATCAGCCACAATTCGCAGAGTATATCCTTTAAATCTTCAAAACATGTCTCTAAGAAATATGGCCATGATGCTAGATGATGTACAACTGGCTGAAGATATTGGTAAAATATATCATCAGGAAGACACTGATGCAGTTTCCACTGTCAGCACCATCTTCACCAATTCCACATGAGCACCAGTCTCTGACAAAAAGAGATATTCCAAAAAAATTATCAAGGGGAAAAGTTTCAAATCAAAGATAAAGACACAAATATTGGTAATAATTTTAGAAAATGGAAGTGAATGTAATCACATGTGTCTGTGTTTTGTCAATGTTCGACACTGACACGTGTCAGACACCAGATACACATTCAATCTAGAGCATTGGTGCTGCTACATATCATGTTAGTCATGCAATTTTTTACTTTTGAAGGAGATACAACTAACAATGGTAAATGCTACAGCTAATGCTCCCTAGAATGCTTTAAATACTCATAATGCATTGACAAAACAATAGTTTTTTTCTGTGTAGATTAGTTGAACTTACATTAAGAAAAGTTGAGATTTGCACCAATTTTCTCTCTCAACTCGTCATCGGTGAGACTTTCTCCTGCTTTGAAACTTCCATTTCCAGAGATTTTAGACACCAGGTTTTCATACTTCAAACTAGAAGAGCCAGTGGCCTCTGCAAGGCTCTGCTTAATTTTTTGCGTCAAATCATCAATTCTATTCTTCGATTCCAAATCTGGTGTCCCTCCAGCCTTGGCGACCTCCACTTTCAATTCCTCTATCATTCTCTTAAAATCTGTCGACGTGTTTGCCAAAATTTCAATTTCCTTTTCCACTTCCTTGTTTAGTTCTTCTATCTCAGGTACCGAAGACTGGCTGCCATTTATGAACTGATCATCTAACCCTACCGACTTCACAGCATTAGCCAGCTGCAAGTCTACCTCCTTATTGAACTCAGCGATTTTCTTCTTCAATTCATCATCCAAATCACTTGCTGAGGATGCCCCGACACGCTGGATTTCAGACTGTAATGCCTCATAGTTTTCCTTTATTGTAGGATTATTGATGACATCATCAAATTTCTTCTTCAATTTTTGCTTAAGTCTTGCAGTCTCCTTGTTTCTATCTAACAGAAGCTTCACTTCCGTCAACTCTCTCAACATGTCACGTTTCTTCTGCAGCTTGTTAGAATTAGGCGCTGCTGATAACCGTTGATTAAAATCTGCATTTAGTTTTTCTATCTTATCCTGCAGCAATGGATCAATAGTTTGGTTTTCTGAAGTTGCTTTTGAAACCTCATCCCGTAGTTTTGAAAACCTTTCTGTTAAGCCCAAGGCTTTAACGGCCTCAGAGAATTCTTGATCAACCTCTCTTTCCAGTTTCTTTATCGTCTTATGCAAATCGAACTTTGGAGGCGCAGAAGGGGACTCTGATATTTGTTGCTTCAGTTTCTCAATCTCAATTTCTAATTCAGAGTCGGAAATCTTTGGAGGAACAGGTATATCCCTCTTCCTCATGTTGAAGCCCTTCTTGGGATCTATAGGTATTCCTTCCTGGAAACCACCAAGCTTTCGGAACTTATGATAGCGATCTTTTAATAGGTCTTGTGTGTTCAACTTGGTGAGTTCCTAGACAATGAACAAGCCAAAGTTCCATATCAATTGTCAGCATATGCTTCAACATATTTGATTTCTGTAAAACATATTGTACCAGTAAAACTTACATCCATAGCTTCATTGATTGCAATTTTTATCTGTTGAGAGGTCCAACTTGGATCAGTATGTGCACCGCCGATGGGCTCCTATTGACAAAAAAAAGAAGGAAATTCTATTTAAATTTCATTTCATAGATAATGCTATTATCAATTTATGCAACTACCCTTTGCTGCATGCGGAGGATCAACTCGAAAAATGCTAACACCCCCAAGGTCAAAAGTTCAGATCAAAATTCCAAATAACTCAAAATAGACATGTAAACACGTTAAGAGGTTTATACCATTAAGATGGCAAGTTCATATATACGAATAAGATTTAGCGAAAAATAATTAATAAGATTATTACAGGTATAACGCCATCTGCAACTTGCAATTTGCACAATTCATGCGCTGTAATCTTCAGTTTCTCAGCAGCCTGCAAAGATAAAATAAATAATTGAATATACATTATAAATTGGAATATTATAATTACTAGTCTTGTATACAATATATATACCTTTGGAGCAGCTTTAGAACTCTTCCACAAGATTGCAGCACACGCCTCTGGACTAAATCATATAATAAATAAAGGCCAAACCAGTAGAACAAATCAGAACATTTTCGATTAGTAAATGATTAAAAGTAACACAAGTAGTCCGCCCTATCTTATCTGCGTATGTAACTTTATCCTAAGATGCTTTTCGTACGACCAGTTAAACATTAACCAAATTGAAGTCCCTCATAATCACATTATTAACTAACTCTTACAATATTATATCTAGGTTAAACATAATCACACTCAACACAATTCTGTACTAACAATATAATGTTAATGCGAAACTATAAATTTTTTGGGCACCTATGAAGCAAGTACATAACAAGAAAACGACATTGACAACGGTGATAATTTGAGAAAATTAGTTGATTGAATATATCACATGTGTTAGTTTCGTGTCAATGCCGGCCATCAGACACGCCTTCAATCTGAAGTGTTGGTAGTACAGAGTTAGCCACATATAATTTGCAAAGAAAACATTATTACAAAGAAGCTTTGGAAGATTCACATGCACTATTGGAAGGGAGGACAAAAGAGTGACACACAATTGAAAATATTAGAGTAAATATTATAAAACTTGCAAATAAAGGAGTTAAAAATTAAATCACCTGGCAACATAGAACACTGCATTTTCAAGCATGAGTAATTTATTACCACATCCAATGGCAAGGGCCCCACCAGATCCACCTTCCCCAATAACAATAGAAATAACTGGCACTTTCAGACCAAACATGGTTCTCAAATTATAAGCAATTGCTTCACCCTGCATGCATGAAAGTCGGTCATTATCAAATAGATTAACATGTTAACAAAATCAAAGCCAAAGTATAAATGAAGCACGGACTCTGACACGGACACCTGATATGATACAATACAGGCACGTCGACACTGCTAATGTAAAAAACAAAGGACATTGACACCACAACATATTTATAAAAGATTTAAATTGAGGATCAAAATATATACATGTGCAACTTAGTTGAGCAAGTTATTTCATTAAATTTTATTTAAAAAAAAAGAAAAGAAGATATGATAGTATTTGACATTTATTTATCCATCTACTATCGAAAAAGCTAAAAATATTGTAATCAAAATGTAATGACTTTAATCCCTCATTGATTGGCATTGTTGTTTCAACACATCTTTAACCCTTGTAGATATGTCTTATATGTGTCTATGAAAAAGTAGAAGCAAAGGAAAAAAATAAATTTGTTGGGACACTTGTCCGACACATGTCGTACGAGTGTCTTGTAGGTGTCGGACACCGATCCAAAGAGTGTCGGAGTAAAGGAAAAAAACATGTAGTGCGTCGGTGTCCGACACCGCGGCACACCTAATCATAGAGGTGTTCGTGCTTCTTATAATGAACAAGGATAACTAGCAACGTACTTGGTTAAGTTCCTCGGATTTGAGGTCAGCATATGCCCCAGGGGTGTCAATGAAAGTAATTATTGGGAATCCGTGATGATCTGCATATTGCATCAAGCGTAGAGCTTTCCTATAACTGTTTGATTTTGAAAATTTACCATCCATTAGTGTCAAATCAAATGTGGAGAAATTTGACAGCATGTAAACTAAATCAAATTAACCGAGTTCATATCCTATGTTACATGTAATGAATTACTCGGTATCAGTTAGAGTTCTAGTGGACATACCCATGCGGAGTTGGCATCCCAAAGTTACGCTTAATATTTTCTTTAGTATTTCTACCCTTTTGGTGGCCTATGAACATGTAGGTTCTACCATCTATATTCCCTATACCAGTAACAATAGCAGGATCATCATAACCTTCGCGATCCCCATGGAGTTCCATAAACTGCAACAAGAGGAAAGATGAGAATTCTATCAAAGGTAGCGGTTCAGTAACAATCAACCAATTAAAATATAAGAATGCAATGAATACGTGAAAAAGTGTAAACAGAGATCATAGATAGCAGACCTTTTCAGTGATGTTAAAGATGTGATCAAGGCAAGTTGGCCTGTTAGGATGCCGTGCAATGGTGAGCCGCTGATAAGGAGTTAAATGTGTGTATAGATCCATTAAAGCCTGAAATAGCAAAGAAGACAGTGAAAGCATGAGAATTTTACCAACTTTCACCAGAGAAATTTTTGGGGTTTAGGAGGAAAAGAAACAGAGTATTTATACCGTATTTATACTTATCAGAAATGATATATAAACACAATTTTTAGACACAAACCAGACAAATATACACCTTTTTATTTTTTAAATAATATAATGTACTTTATAGATTTGCGTGCCCACTTATTCCCTCTCGTATTAATACGATGTCAAATACGTGTCAACCAAATTTGTGTTTAAATAACACAGCTGTTATACTAATAGAGTAATAGTATAGGTCAAGTAAAAGTGCAGTATACATGGTAACATGTCCTAATGTTTAATAGTCACTTGTGTGTGATGATAAAAATGCTTAAGTAGATAATTTGTATTTCAATTTTCAGAAACAAAGATATAAGATAAGCAACTAATTTGTTTACAGGACATAACTAATTTGTTTAAATATTAGTTATCCAAGACATAACTAAACCAACACAGGTTAAAATATGTCATATGTTGATTCTTGAAAGCGACAGCCACAACAGCAGCAACACAATCTTCTCAATAGTGGTCTCCACGACCAAATTAAGACTGCAATTGCAGCCACGGTTGTCTACAATTTTCCGCAATATCAAAGATTTATTCATAATTGCGACAACAACCACAATTCAAAACCTAGTAAAATTGTACACACAATTCAACCTAATAATAGCATTCATCATCAATTTTGTCATTCAAGTCATCCAATTTTCTTGGAAATAACACTTAATCGTTATGACAGTCAAACCTGCTGGTACTTAGTTTCCAATAAGAGAATCTGATCACTGAAGTCCAGACCAGTTTCATTTGCCATCTTCCGAACCTATTTTCAACCATAAAAACAAAATTACAATTAGCATAACCTTGAAGAATCAGACTCTTATACCTAATTTATTCTCACTAAGCAAACAAAGCGCGCGCGCACACACATGAAGAGTAGATTAGAAGTTACCTCGATGATCTTCTTTTGCAGATCAACAAGAGGCTTTTCGAAATCCAAAGTGACAGGTGTTGGCTTCTCTTTGAGTGGCTTGAATGGTGATAAATGAGTCAACACCCCACCTTTAACATTGGGATCAGGGTTAGAAGGCCATGGATATTCCTTCTTCTTCCTCCCCTTCTTCAACCTAGCAGTAACACTAACTGTTAACTCCCTTCTTTTCAAAACCAACCCTGCACTTCCCAAACTTCTCAAAGGAACACCAGTGAAACCGCCAGTCGAACTCCTGAGAAGATCAGAAGCAGCAGCTGAACCAGCAAGAGTTGCAGAAGAGGAAGCCATATTTCCTCACCACAGTCCTTCAAACTCAATCCCCCAAATCACCAAAATCTAAAATCACAGAAAAAGATCACTACTATTGCCTAATTATATAAATCATAAAAAAAAACTATAAATCAAAAAAACTATTACATCATGAATAAATTATACAAAATCAACAAAACCCAAAAAGGGAATCTCAACAAGGAGTGTAAAAATCAATACTTTACATCGATCTAAACATCAAAAACGAAACTTTTAACAACCCCATTAACTTAATTAAGCTTAATTACAATAAAATCATAGTGACAATGAGAAAAAATTAACAAAATCCTATAATCCAAAAAGTGGCCATTGATGAAAAAAGTTGATAAAACTGATGAAAATTAAGCAAACAATGTAATTGAAGCAAAAGGGTATAAGAAAATTACCAGTAAATTCTGAAATGAAGATCCAAAAAAGGAGAAAGAGAAAGAAGAAAATGAATGAAAGAAAGAGAAAGAGATGTTGAAATAATTATAAGGGTATTGTAGCTTCGTGGAGATCGTCAATGAAGAGAAAAGAGAGAAAAAGTTGTTAATATTGTTGGTAGTAAGTAGTAAGATGAATGAATGAAAAAGAAGGGATTGGGGTTTGAAAGAAGAAAAAGCCAAATGTGAATGAATGAATAGTGTGAGATTGGGGCGATACTTCTTATGCAAAGTGTGTGTTTTTGTGTTTACAATAACAATAATCAATAAGACAGCTCTTTTCGGTTTGGCCGTTATGGAGAACTCACTGCCCACCACAACAATACATACACTACACTTACATTGGTGTACTATGTAACCAAAAATTGTGTTCTATTTAACATTGTTAGTTTTTGTTAGTTAATTATGTCAAAAAAATTATGGTGATCGATTTTTGTCTATATAAGATGCGTTTTTCTCTTTTGACCGATCATTTATTTGAGATGTTTTGATTTTTTTTATTATTTAGATCAACTTATTTCTGGTTAAGGGTACGTTTGGATTGTTTTATTTTTGAGCTTATACAAAATAACTTATGCAAATAAATAAGTTTTTATGCATTATTATAAACTTTTCAAGTTAGTCTACTTCTATCTAATATATTTTTTTTGAACAAACTAAAATGAGATATATTATAAAACAGTCTCTGCAGCACAATGTGTGTCAAGAGAGACTACCAGAGTTTACATAGAGACAGAGAAAAAATAAAAGCAAAATCATACAAAGCCCAAACATAAAGGCCCAAAATAGCTAAAGTAACACTCGTCGTCTTCAACCACCTATAGGAGAAAATCTTGATATTGTCCAACAACTAATGAAGAGTACTGATTGAGCCCTTGAACAATATGTGATTTCTTTCCGTCTACACAACCCATACGCTAGCAATCCAAATGAGTTGCAAAAAAGACCGTCGTGCTCGAGATTCACCAATTGAAGAAGTAAACTGAATAAAGTGATCCCGGATAGAAGTGGAGCCCATAGCTGAAATGTCAATCCAATTGCAAACTAAAGCACAAAAAGAACCAAAGAAGCTACATGAGATAAATAAATGATGAGCCGACTCTGCCATCCCACACCCAGAAATGCATAACTGTGTTGCAGAAGATAAGATGCCTCGAGAGACTAGGTTGGACTTCGTGGGCAACCTGTCACGCAATAAACGCAACGCAAAAATGGAGACCTTCAGAGGAACCTGAGGGTGCCAAATGAGATGCTCCGCGTCATCCACAGTAACCAAATCAAGAGTAGTTAAGAGCTGATAAGCTCCCCGGACAGAGTAGCCTGTATCAGGGTCTGGCTGCCACTACCACCTATCTGAAGATTGTGCCTGCAAGGAAATATTAGCAAGTAAAGACTGACACTCCCCCAACATCTCTTCCTCCCACGTCGTCAACTGCCTCCGCCACACCCAAGCTGCCCCATCTGACCCCCACCCTAGAAAAAACATCTCAGCCATTGTATGCAATTTGGT
Source organism: Trifolium pratense (assembly GCF_020283565.1). NCBI lineage: Eukaryota > Viridiplantae > Streptophyta > Magnoliopsida > Fabales > Fabaceae > Trifolium > Trifolium pratense. The sequence continues at coordinate 25,478,088 of NC_060064.1, read as the reverse complement.
CTCAGCCAAGACATACAGACGACCAAACCGCTCACACATGGAAGTCTCATCCACCTAGGGATCAGTCCAGAAAAGAGTATCAGACCCGCCCCCGACCCTCCTTACGACATGCTCCCCGAATCATCTGCCTCCATGCTCACCACCACCCTCCCTAATACTCGCTATCACTCGCCACCACGATGACCCTTGCCGCCCTCCATCTAGCAATCTCCCTCCCTCTGTCCCATAACAAGCTGCCAACATACAAAACCCGAGGGTGCCAAATGAGATGCTCCGCGTCATCCACAGTAACCGAATCAAGAGTAGTCAAGAGCTGATAAGCTCCCCGGACAGAGTAGCCTGTATCAGGGTCTGGCTGCCACTACCACCTATCTGAAGATTGTGCCTGCAAGGAAATATTAGCAAGTAAAGACTGACACTCCCCCAACATCTCTTCCTCCCACACCGTCAACTGCCTCTGCCACGCCCAAGCTGCCCCATCTGACCCCCACCCTAGAAAAAACATCTCAGCCATTGTATGCAATTTGGTCTCAGCCAAGACATACAGACGACCAAACCGCTCACACATGGAAGTCTCATCCACCTAGGGATCAGTCCAGAAAAGAGTATCAGACCCGCCCTCGACCCTCCTTACGACATGCTCCCCGAACCATCTGCCTCCATGCTCACCACCACCCTCCCTAATACTCGCTATCACTCGCCACCACGATGACCCTTGCCGCCCTCCATCTAGCAATCTCCCTCCCTCTGTCCCATAACAAGCTGCCAACATACAAAACCCGAGGGTGCCAAATGAGATGCTCCGCGTCATCCACAGTAACCGAATCAAGAGTAGTCAAGAGCTGATAAGCTCCCCGGACAGAGTAGCCTGTATCAGGGTCTGGCTGCCACTGCCACCTATCTGAAGATTGTGCCTGCAAGGAAATATTAGCAAGTAAAGACTGACACTCCCCCAACATCTCTTCCTCCCACGCCGTCAACTGCCTCTGCCACGCCCAAGCTGCCCCATCTGACCCCCACCCTAGAAAAAACATCTCAGCCATTGTATGCAATTTGGTCTCAGCCAAGACATACAGACGACCAAACCGCTCACACATGGAAGTCTCATCCACCTAGGGATCAGTCCAAAAAAGAGTATCAGACCCGCCCTCGACCCTCCTTAAGACATACTCCCCGAACCATCTGCCTCCATGCTCACCACCACCCTCCCTAATACTCGCTATCACTCGCCACCACGATGACCCTTGCCGCCCTCCATCTAGCAATCTCCCTCCCTCTGTCCCATAATGAGCTGCCAACACACAAAACCCGAGGGTGGCAAATGAGATGCTCCGCGTCATCCACAGTAACCGAATCAAGAGTAGTCAAGAGCTGATAAGCTCCCCGGACAGAGTAGCCTGTATCAGGGTCTGGCTGCCACTACCACCTATCTGAAGATTGTGCCTGCAAGGAAATATTAGCAAGTAAAGACTGACACTCCCCCAACATCTCTTCCTCCCACACCGTCAACTGCCTCTGCCACGCCCAAGCTGCCACATCTGACCCCCACCCTAGAAAAAACATCTCAGCCATTGTAAGCAATTTGGTCTCAGCCAAGACATACAGACGACCAAACCGCTCACACATGGAAGTCTCATCCACCTAGGGATCAGTCCAGAAAAGAGTATCAGACCCGCCCCCGACCCTCCTTACGACATGCTCCCCGAACCATCTGCCTCCATGCTCACCACCACCCTCCCTAATACTCGCAATCACTCGCCACCACGATGACCCTTGCCGCCCTCCATATAGAAATCTCCCTCCCTCTGTCCCATAACGAGCTGCCAACACACAAAACCCGAGGGTGCCAAATGAGTAGGGATGGCAAAAAAACCCAAACACGAGAGACCCACCCGAACCCAAACCCAAATCAACGGGCGAAACCCGATTTGACTGGGTTTGGGTTTGGGTTCGGGTGACACCCGATAATATGGGTGTGGGTTTGGTATCAGTCAAACCCACACCCGAAACCCATACACCCACCCGAAATATTTTATAATTACCTAATTACCCCCATAGTCTCCTTCAATTTCCTTGGAAGACCTTAAATTTTAGTTATAATTTAATTTCTTGAAAGTCTATGTTGTAATTTCTTGAAAGTCTATGTTTGAATTTCCTTGGAAGACCTTAATTTTAGTTGTAATTTAATTCAAAGTCTATGTTGGAATTTAATTTCTTAAATTTGAAAATTATTTTCAAATGTGCTGCGGGTTTGGGTTTGGGTGGAAAAAACCCGAACCCAATGGGTGTGGGCGTGGGTGTTGTTTTGCCACCCGAACAGCCTTTGGGTTTGGGTTTGGGTGATGATTTCGGGTGTGGGTTTGGTAAGTGTCAAACCCGCACCCATGGGCACCCGTTGCCATCCCTACAAATGAGATGCTCTGCGTCATCCACAGTAACCGAATCAAGAGTAGTCAAGAGCTGATAAGCTCCCCGGACAGAGTAGCCTGTATCAGGGTCCGGCTGCCACTGCCACCTATCTGAAGACTATGCCTGCAAGGAAATGTTAGGAAGTAAAGAGTGATACTCCCCCAACATCTCCTCCTCCCACGCCCTCAACTGCCTCCGCCACGCCCAAGCCGCCCCATCTGACCCCCACCCTAGAGAAAACACCTCATCCACTGTACGCAATTTGGTCTCAGCCAAGACATATAATCGACCAAACCGCTTACACATGGAAGTCTCATCCACCTAGGGATCAGTCCAAAAAAGAGTATTCGACCCTTCCCTCACCCTTCTTACGACATGTTCCCCGAACCATCTTCCCCCATGCTCACCACCACCCTCCCTAATACTCGCTATCACTCTCCACCACGATGACCCTTGTCGCCCTCCATCTCGAAATCTCCCCCCCTTTGTCCCATAATGAGCTGACAACACACAAAACCACAACCCCTATCTATCCACTAGCATCCTCCAACACCATTTACCTAAAAGTGCCCAATTAAACTCCCTCAACTGCCTGACACCCAAACCTCCATACTCCTTCCGTAAACAAACAGTTTTCCAATTAACCCAAGTGGTTTTCCTAAAGTCCTCACCCCCCCCCCCCCAAAAAAAGAAATTAATTAAAAGAGATTCAATGGACGAAATGATACTTGAGGGAGCTTTGAAGAAGGATAGAGCCAGACAGGTAGAGATGTCAAGACAGACTTAAGCAGAACCAGACGACCACCAAAAGAAGAAAACGAGCCAACACCGGTTCCCAAAAGCCCAGACGCCTCGAATCACCCCCAATAGGAAGACCCAAATAAGGAAAGGAATCTTTCCCACTTTACAACACAAAGCAGATGCAGCTTTGGATAACCAAGAATCAGGAATATTCACCCCGACCAACATACTTTTGTTAAAATTAACCTTCAGACCAGACAAAGTCTCAAACAGAACAAAAACAGCTCGCAAAGCTCGGACATTAGCCCAACTTTTCACCCCTAGCAAAAGAGTATCATCAGCAAACTGAAGATGCGATACCGAAATAGGATTAGACTCCCATATTCTATACCCCGTAAATAAGTTACGCGCTACCATAACCTTCATCAACACATTCAGGCCCTCTACAGCCAAGAGAAAAAGAAAAGGAGATAACGGATCTCCTTGTCTAAGGCCTCACTTAAGAAGGAACTCATCAGTTGGACTGCCGTTGACAAGAACCGATGCCGTAGCCGTGCAAACACACTCCCTAATCTACTTCCTTGAAAGAGTTGGAAACAACATTCTCTCCATAACCTTATAGGTAGCCCCAAACCACCAAATCACAGGCTTTCTCAAAATCCACCTTAAAGAGTATGAGTTCCATTTTAGACTTCCGAGCCTCATCCACTACCTCATTTGCTATAAGAATTCCATTTAAAATATGCCTATCCTTTACGAACTCCGTCTGAGACTCGAAGATCACACTACCTATCACGAGACGCAGCCTATTCGCCAAGTCCTTCGCCAAGATTTTGTAGAGGCTACCAACAAGCAATATTGGCCGAAAGTCATTCAGCCGTTGAGGACTGTCTATCTTTGGAATCAGAGCAATGATAGTAGAGTTGATGTCTTTTGTCAATTTTCCATTCCGATGAAAATCTAAGATAAAACGCATGACATCTACTCTGAGCTCAGCCCAAAAATCCTTAATGAAACCAAAGTTTATCCCGTCAGGACCTGGGCTTTTATAACTATCATGGTCCCAAACGGCTAATTTCACCTCTGTCTCCGTGAAAGGTTTGGTGAGACTACTATTCTCCATATGGCTCAACCTTTTAAACTGAAGATTATCCACCCCGGGCCTCTCCACATTAGGCTTCTTGAAGTGTGACGCAAAATGCGAGAACACAGCCTCATGAATGGGATTCACGCTTTCCAAAGTAGGCCCCATCTACTTGAATCACAGAGATAGCATTCCATCGTCGACGACCTGCCAATACCTAATGGAAGTACTTAGAGTTAGCGTCACCTTTCTTAAGCCACAACGACCGAGACTGTTGCCAACTTATACTAGCATGCAACCGAGAAATCGAATGGATATCAACAGTGACCCCGTGTAGCTCGACTAACTCATCTCCAGAAAAATCCTCCTCCTCCCCCTTCTGATCTAAAACAGACTGTCGGTCTTTTAAAGTTTCAATTTTGCTGGGCAAGTTCTGAACATGAACATTGTGCCACTCTTTCAAAGCCACCTTGATCATCTTAAACTTCTCCTTAAGCACATATCCACCCTAGCCATCAACCTGGAACGAATTCCACTTTTCTCTCACAAACAAATTATAACCAGGAGCATCTTTCCAACACTTAAGCATCCTAGAGGGACGGGGTCCCCAATCTTCCTCATTGTAGTAAGAACCAGAGGGCAATGATCGGACATTCTCCTCAATTTTGACACCTACTTGCAATTGGGCCAGGTTAAAGACCACTCCTCGGAGAGCAAAAATCTATCCAGACGGCTTATCGAGAGACCATCCCCTTTAAACCAAGTAAACTTACGACCAATCAATGGGAGATCAACCAAGTTGTTATCATCTATAAAACAATTAAAAGGAATGTGATCTAAACAACATTGAACCCCTCTCGTGGAACGTCGCTCATCAACGTGTTTAACAACATTATAAAATCCCCGCATACGCACACCCTCTCCCTCCCCGACATTTGAATACGCGCCGAAAGAGAAACCCACAGACCTTGCTTAACCCCTTCTATCTAATATATTAAAATCGATTAATTACCAAATTTACTTCATTGTAATTTCACTAAAAAAATATAGAAAGAATATAAGATAAATAAAATAAATAAATTATATGCTTACAAATAAGAATAAAATAGATTATAGATAGAAACAAAATAGAACAATCTATACTCATATAAATAAATAAATTATATGCTTACAAATAAGAATAAAATAGATTATAAACCCACTTGGCGTTGGTCGAGTGGTGTTGGCTTGAGCCCTTGGAGTATGCTCCTCTCAAGGTCTCATGTTCGATTCCCACTGGTGCCAATTTCGGTGGGCTAAGTCCATACAAAGCAAAAAAACTCTAGCTTTAAATGGGGCCCCCGCAAGTGGGCGGTGGGATTGATCCCCTTGGATTAGTCGGTCCTAAGGCCGAATACCAAGTTTTCAAAAAAAAAAAAATGAACAAAACAAAAACAATAAAAAAATATAGAAAATTTAGTCAATAAAAAATAGGAACAAAACAATAAAAAGTTTAGTCAATAAAAAAAAATCATAGAAACAATAAGTTTTTTTGAGGTAAATATAGAAAAAATAAGAGAATATGCATATTAGTCAAAAAAAAGAAAAAAGAAAAAGAGAATACACATAAAAATAGCAATATAGACATAAACATTTTTAAGGTAAATATAGAAAAAAATAAGAGAATATGCATAAAAATAGGAATCTATTCTATATACTATATATAAAGATACTATATATAAATAGGATACATGAGTTTTGGTGTGGACTTTTCATAATACTAACAATATCCTTGATTTTTTTTAGTAGCAATAAAAAAATTTATTAACAAACTGATCAGTGCATTTTAATGCACATTCTTCTACTATTGTACTAGTGTATTCCTATGGTTTAATTTACTATTTTCACTATTTTAAGGTGTTTTTATATTTAAGTTTATTTCTAACTCTATTTTATTTTCGCACTTAATTTATGAATAAATAGCACTTTGACACCCTTCCGGTCCGCAGGTCATAACTGGAGTTACAAATATCTGATTGAGGCGCGGGAAGATGCGTTGGAAAGCTGAGATCAAGAGCTACGACTTTCATGTTGAGGCCAAAACCCAGTTCGGAGCGCAAGTGTGTCAAATAATTGCGTTTATGTTCCAGACGAATTTAATTCAGCACAACTTTATATTTTTCGGCCCAATTGTTTTAAGGCCCGTTCCATGTATTATTTAAACCGAAAAAAAGGCAGCTAGGGTTATTGATTCACTGTTCACGAAATATTCAAACCCTAGAGCAGCCGTCATCTTCCATGGAGAACTAAACTTCTATTGATCCATTGGTGTAAGGAACTTTGTTCTCGAATCTTGAGGTTCGGTTTTAATAGCAAATCGTTATGTTTATGCTTATCATATATCAATTTTCTTGTCTCTCTTTTGTGTATGAGTTGATGCAATTGATGCTTAATTATTTTGTTTCACGTTCATAACATTGAGACTATTCAAATTAATTCACGCTTGTTCAAATTAATCTGAATAGGAAATTGTTATATTATTTTCGCTTGCAAAATAGGGCTGCCGAATTATTGTTATGATTTTTAACTGTGTTATTGGTGACGCTTGATCATCCCCATAGTTAGTCGAACACGCTGGTGCTTAATCAACGAATTCGTTATAAAACTGATTTTCGCTTGTTAAATTAGTTCTATAATCAGCCGAAGCATAAACTGTATGAATATTCATATAAGAACCCATGATAGATGATAAACAAAGTTGCCTAAAACCAATGGATTGATTGCTTTTATATTAATTAAATTCATAATCTCTGTTATTGCTTCCACAAACCTAAAAACCCCAAATTGCAACCTTTAAATTCATTCTAATATTGTTAAACCGATCGTGAGTCCTTGCGAAACGACCAAGGTCACTACCTTGTACTACTTATTTTAAAATTATTTTGTTCACGAAACGACGGTGATCAAATTGGCGCCGTTGCCGGGGACTCTCAATTGATTTTAGCTAATATTAGACTCAGTTTCTGTGTGGTTGCATTCTAGCCTTTGCTTTCTCGTGTTTTCTGGATTTTACGTGCCCTAATAATCAGTTTTCGTAAAAAAAACAGTTTTCTGGAAAATCTTTTCTAAATCGAGTTTTTCCTGTACCTGTTCATCAGAAAAAAATCAGAGTTTAAAATCCCCTATTTTGGGACAAAATAGGTGACGGCAACCTAAAAAGTCCAAATTCCGTGTTTTACTATTTTATTTTAATTTATTTCTGTTTTTATAGTTTCAGAAAATTCCAAACTAATTTCCAAAATTCTTATTTTACTTAATTAGACTAAATTTCGTGTTTTTATATTTTTTTGAATCTATTTTAACCATATCTCTTCTTTCTATTTGTTTCATTAACGAGTCTGATTCTGATTCTTACATAGTTTCTCTTTGCATACTTTATTTGATTCTAAACTTGTTTTTGATAACATGGCTGAACAAAGAACACTAAGGCAGCTTGCTGCTCCTGATGTCAATTACAATGGTCTATGCATTCAATATACTGACGTTGATATTCCTTTTGAATTGAAATCTGGTTTGATACATTTGTTGCCCAAGTTTCATGGTCTTGCAGGTGAGGATCCGCATAAGCATTTGAAGGAATTTCAGGTAGTTTGTTCTACACCATTGAGGCCTGAAGGTATAACAGAGGATCATATCAAGCTTAGAGCCTTTCCATTCTCGCTCCAGGGTGCTGCCAAAGATTGGTTGTACTATCTTGAGCCGAATTCTATCACAACTTGGAATGATTTGAAGAAGGTCTTTCTAGAGAGATACTTTCCCGCTTCTAGAGCTGCGTTAATCAGAAAAGAAATATGCGGCATTAGGCAGGGAAACGAATCATTGGCAGAATACTGGGAAAGATTCAAGCAGCTAGTTTCTAGTTGTCCCCAACACCAGATCACCGAGCAATTACTCATCCAATATTTCTATGAAGGGTTGCTACCAATGGATCGAAACATTTTGGATGCTGCAAGTGGTGGAGCACTTGTTGATAAAACTCCAGCTGCTGCAAAGGCCTTGATCGAGAACATGTCACTCAACTCGCAACAATTTACAACCATAAATAATTCTGCAAGTGTAAATGAGATTCAGTCTTCCTCTTCCTTCATCAAGGCGCTCGAAACCAAGTTTGATGCAAGAATTGATGAACTTACTTCTTTGGTGAAAAAGTTGGTAGTTGGCAAAGCTCAACCAGCAAAAGTGTGTGGTATTTGTACTTCTTCTGAGCACCCGACTGATACATGCCCCATTCTACAAGATGAAACAATAACTGAGCTTCCTCAAGCATATGCAGCAGCAGCCCTTTACAATCAAAACAGGTACAACAATCCTGACCTCTCCACCAACAAATATCACCCTAGTTGGAGGAATCATCAAAACCTCCAATATGGGAATCAGTCACAAGCTGCAGCCCCTGCTGCCCCACCAGCCACTTCTTCACTGGAAGACCTTGTCAAGCAACTGGCACAACGAACAGATGCTAGCATTCAGAACCTGACAATGCAGATGGGACAAATGGCCAATGCAATAGGCCAACTACAAGCCCAGGGCTCTGGTAACCTTCCTGCACAAACAGTGCCGAATCCGAATGTGAATGTGAGTGCAATTACTTTGAGATCTGGAAGAGTGTCAGAACCAGCTCTAGAGAAAAAGAAGAAGAAAACCGTTGCATCATCATCTGCTCCTGAACCTCCTTCTGTTACAACTGAGACCGAACCCGAAAAAGAAAGAGTATATGTGCCACCAATTCCTTTTCCTCAAAGGGTGCAGAAAAATATCAAGAAGACAGTTGAGGAAGACAAGGAGATTTTAGATGTATTCAGAAAATGTGCGGTTAACATTCCTCTCCTTGATGCAATTAAACAGATTCCTAAATATGCAAAATTCCTGAAAGACTTGTGCACACACAAGAGGAAGTTGAAGGGAAATGAGAGAGTCAGTTTGGGACGAAATGTTTCTGCTTTCATTCAGCCCAAAACTGGTTCCTCAGCTAATGTCTCAGTTCTCAGTCAGACCATGCCAGAAAAGTGTGATGATCCAGGAGTTTTTGGTATTCCCTGTTCCATTGGGGATCACAAGTTTGAAAATTGTATGCTTGATCTGGGAGCAGGTATTAATGTTATGCCTACTTCTATTTATAATAACCTTGATCTTGGTCCTTTGCAGCCTACAGGTTTAATCGTGCAATTAGCAAACAGGAGCAATGCCCGCCCTGCTGGGAAGGTAGAAGATGTCCTGGTGCAAGTTAATGACTTGATTCTTCCTGCAGATTTCTACATTCTAGACATGGAGGGAGAAACTAATTCCAGCAGGGCACCCATCATTCTAGGCCGACCATTCATGAGAACGGCAAGAACAAAAGTTGATGTTTATGATGGAACCATGTCCATGGAGTTTGGCGACATTGTCGCTAAGTTTAACATTTTTGATGCCATGAAACATCCCGTGGAAGAACATTCTGTTTTTTATATGGATTTAGTTACTAACACTAACCTTTGCTCTGTTTGTGCTAAGATTGAATCTGATTTGCAGGATAATAACATTCATACAGGTGAAGTTGTTGTCAATGAGGCAGTCTGTACGGTTAAAGTTCTTGACATTCCGGCTGCCCCAACCAAACACTCCCATGATAAAGAAAAGACTACGCACTTCCATGATAAGATGATTTCCAAAAAGAAATTTTCTGTTGGCCAAAAAGTCTTGCTGTTTAAGTCTCGCCTGAAAGATATGGTTGGTAAGTTTCGATCCAAGTGGATTGGCCCCTTTGTCGTGACTAATGTTTTTCCTTCTGGTGCTATAGAAATTAAAAGTACAGGTACTGGCAAGGTTTTCAAAGCAAAAGGACAGCGGTTGAAGCTGCTCCATAAAAGTGTGGAAGGGCTTCCACCAAAACCACCAGACATAGAAGCACCAGCACCAGCCGCTACACCTTAGCCCCTCGGGTGTGTTCCTTCCTTTACTCTCACTTTATGTTTAGATTACATTGCGGACACTGTCTGGTTTAAGTGTGGGGGAGGGACATTTTACATTTACATTTACATTTTTGTGTTTTTTTAAAAAAAAATAATAATAATAATAAAATAAATCATCATGAGTAGTCACATGTTCTAAGGCTAGGGCATATAGCTGTAGGGTCAGTGAAATTTTTGGAGTTTTTTGTTTTGATACTTGACATGATAGTCTTTGCAACTTAATGCACAACTGCTTGAACACTGTCAAACTTAGTAATGTCTAGATAAATCTCTGAAATATTTATTCTTTAGACTAAGTTCTCTAATTTGAATATAATGGAGGTATGATTAGAACTAAGTGTGGGGGAAAGGCTAGAGTAACAGATAGACCGATCATTGCTATTAATTGAGAAAAAGGGAAACTGTTTAAGAGCTAAAACTAATGAATATAATAAGTTCCTGTGCCCGAAACTGGAGGAACAAGTTCCTGTGCCCGAAACTGGAGGAACAAGTGCTGTGTAGGATGCTCTACTCTGAGTAACAGGTTGGACTTATTACAAGTAAGATCCCGTCAGGTGAAAAGGTGGAGTAGTACCTAAAGCTTAAAAACAATAAATAATAATAAACTATAATAAAGCTTGAAGGTAGTTGCCCCTAAGTTGATGTTGAAAAGCTTTTGATCTCTTGAAAAGAAATAGCCCCCCTAGTCTGAAATTCTGGTTAAATCCAAAATTATAGGAAAAGAATGACAACTTAGCATCTAGAATGGTAGTTTCAGAGAGGGATCTTGACATTACTTTGGTTGACAGTGGGAGACAGTACACACACACACGCAAGATTATTATTGAAAGTTGATAGATAAGAATTGTGCCAATCTTTGAATTTTGACCCAAGGTTTGAAGCTTGAAACCTTGAATATGTTGACTGCTTGTGATTTGTTTTTAAATTTTTCATTTGAGTTGTGCTCGGAGTGCAAAAGTTCAAGTGTGGGGGAATTTGATCAGTGCATTTTAATGCACATTCTTCTACTATTGTACTAGTGTATTCCTATGGTTTAATTTACTATTTTCACTATTTTAAGGTGTTTTTATATTTAAGTTTATTTCTAACTCTATTTTATTTTCGCACTTAATTTATGAATAAATAGCACTTTGACACCCTTCCGGTCCGCAGGTCATAACTGGAGTTACAAATATCTGATTGAGGCGCGGGAAGATGCGTTGGAAAGCTGAGATCAAGAGCTACGACTTTCATGTTGAGGCCAAAACCCAGTTCGGAGCGCAAGTGTGTCAAATAATTGCGTTTATGTTCCAGACGAATTTAATTCAGCACAACTTTATATTTTTCGGCCCAATTGTTTTAAGGCCCGTTCCATGTATTATTTAAACCGAAAAAAAGGCAGCTAGGGTTATTGATTCACTGTTCACGAAATATTCAAACCCTAGAGCAGCCGTCATCTTCCATGGAGAACTAAACTTCTATTGATCCATTGGTGTAAGGAACTTTGTTCTCGAATCTTGAGGTTCGGTTTTAATAGCAAATCGTTATGTTTATGCTTATCATATATCAATTTTCTTGTCTCTCTTTTGTGTATGAGTTGATGCAATTGATGCTTAATTATTTTGTTTCACGTTCATAACATTGAGACTATTCAAATTAATTCACGCTTGTTCAAATTAATCTGAATAGGAAATTGTTATATTATTTTCGCTTGCAAAATAGGGCTGCCGAATTATTGTTATGATTTTTAACTGTGTTATTGGTGACGCTTGATCATCCCCATAGTTAGTCGAACACGCTGGTGCTTAATCAACGAATTCGTTATAAAACTGATTTTCGCTTGTTAAATTAGTTCTATAATCAGCCGAAGCATAAACTGTATGAATATTCATATAAGAACCCATGATAGATGATAAACAAAGTTGCCTAAAACCAATGGATTGATTGCTTTTATATTAATTAAATTCATAATCTCTGTTATTGCTTCCACAAACCTAAAAACCCCAAATTGCAACCTTTAAATTCATTCTAATATTGTTAAACCGATCGTGAGTCCTTGCGAAACGACCAAGGTCACTACCTTGTACTACTTATTTTAAAATTATTTTGTTCACGAAACGACGGTGATCACAAACTCACCATAACATAAGACACATCTTTTTTTAACAAACTCATCATAACATAAGACATTTTTTTTAATTGGACATAAGTTAGACACAGGCAGGCGCGGAACACGCTTGCCTGGCCTGCTAGTATAGACATAAACAATATTTTTGCAAAAAAAAAAACCTAAACAATACAGTTTTCGTAAAAAAAACATAAATAATAGTAGTATAATAAAGATTATAAAAAATATAGTAATAAATTTAATTACTATAAAATTTACCAAATTACCCTAAATACCTAATCAAATTTCTAATTTTTTTTATTAAAAAATATACATGGGACAATAAAAAATTGGATAAATATTTATCATTGATAATTTATTCATTTAATAAGTTTTACAAGAAATAATACAATAGTTTCACTTATAGTTTAACAATATTATGTAACAAATTTTTAAATATTTTATTCTCAATAAATTTTTACCTTAATATAATGACAAACCTAAATATCAATAGACTCATGCGAATGCAAGGGTCTTCTAAATAGTTTATGAGAAAAAAGTTTATAAAAATAAAAATTTTGTTAGTGAAAACATATAAAATTAATGTATAAGTAATTTTATTTTTTTTTATAAATTAATGTAAAACTTATTTTATTTACATAAGCTCGAAAATAAGCCGAATCCAAACGGGCTTTAATTATTTGCTTAATTAATTAATTATTTGATAGAGATTAATCACTGTATACTTCTTATCTATAATATGAAGTGTTCTGGTAAAAAACGAGGGGGTTTGTATTATTGATCAAATGGTGTGATTACACTCAGTTCAATCCCAACAACCCTGGGAGTTTAATAAGTCAGAATTCGATCCCTTTACAGATGAAAATATGAAACTATTTATAGACCGCTAAAGTCTTCTTCTCCAAGCTAGGGTTCCTACAAATCCGGTCTTCAGCGCCTTTTCCGGTGATGCAGCGTGAAAGTAGGAATAAAAACCTTGGTCTCCAAGCCATGGCAGTTTCAAGGAGTTGTTTTCTTCATTCCCAAGTTAATCACCAAGGCAGGGAAGGATGAAGATATTTTGTTATCGTGGGTAAATCCGTCTTATAGGCGTTATCAGTCATTGCCTACCTCGCCCAGACCTTATGTCGCCAAATGGGCGTTTAGGATTTAATTGTTTTGGGCCTGTTTCCTTTCTCATATTAATTGGGCTAGTTTGATTTTGCTTTTAGGCCCGTTGCCCAGTCCACAGCCCCCCAAGCACGAAGTCCAAAGGGGTGAAGTGCTTGAGTATGATTCGAATTTTCCCTCTAAAAACTTGTAACGCGGGAACGGTTTCATCACGTTTCTTCCCACTTTCTGGAGCACGATCTCGCTCTCCTATGCCATATCTATCAACCGTTTCTCCATTTACTGATGACACGATTGGATATTTCCTCTATAAAATGGATCCTTCGATGTTAGGATCCGCTCATCCCATTTTCACCTGTTTACCTAACAGCTTTCTTTCTACAGTATGTCTCCCAAAAATCCTCCTTTTGAATGCGGTCAATCTCCCGCCTCTCCGGTTATCAAGCGGCTCCGTCGTATGCTGACCATAAATACTGAAGACCTGATGGAGGATTTTGGCGAATTTTCTGAATTCGTCAAGGAGCTTAACGACTACTGCTGGAGGTTAACCAAAGAAGAGAAACGCTTTCTCGATAGTGTCTTGCGCCTGGAAAAGGAGTTAAAAGCTAATGCCTCCTTTGTGATTGCTGTGGAGAATGTTAAGGAATGTCACTTCGAAGTCACCGAAGCTGTTGATAGCCAGATAGAGATCACGAAAGAGACCATGGGTGTGCAAGAGGAAATCTTAGGAATATGCTTTAATGAGGAGCGGAGAGTGGACGATCGTCTGGCGCTGCTGAACAAGGAGATGAAGCCGCTTGTGAAGAGGAAGAGGGCTCTTCAAGGCGAGATTAGGGATGATGTTGCTAAGCTGATTTCCAGGCGCCATTCTTTGGTGGACCTTTTGGACAAGCAGAACGAGCTGAGAGAGGATCTGAAGCCTATTGAAGAAAACATGGTGAAGGCGAAGAGGGTGAAACGGGCGCTGGAGGAAATGCACCGTCTCGCCGTCGCCGACGCCGGTGAATTAGGGAGTTCTACCATGCCATGAAGTCTTTACTTACTTGCTCTTTTATGTCTTTTTTCTATGTTTGTAATTTGTTTCCGTATCTTTGAACCTTCGTTATTTTCATTCTGTTTCTTGCTTCCGTTGTATTTTCTTTGCGAAAAATTTGAATATTAAGAAATTTCCTTTCCTTATGTGTTGCTCTTCTGTTCCTTTTAGTACCGCCTTCCTTTGCGATCTTCGATAACTAAAATGGGTCAAATTTTGACTCCTTGGAAACATAGAAGTGGCATTTATCGAGACAGTTAAAACTTGGTAGTTATAACCGTCCGCGCATTTATTATTATCGTTAATAACGATGTTAAGGTTAAACACTGACTATAAATATCACCTGCTAAAAACTCGAATTTTTATCATCTTGTTTTGAATCTTTAAGATGGAAAATAATAATGCGAAAAAACCTGTTGCCAGAAGTACTCCGCCTCAGCGGAGGAAGAAAAGAGTTGAGGTTTCAACCTCTAACTCCACTCGCTCCCGAAGGTCTAAGGATGTCAAAAAGGTGGAGGTTATCGTTCTTTCCTCGGATACCTCCGATTCTGGTAGTGGTGATGAGGATTACGTTTCGTTTCTGGAGACCTATGTTCCTCCTGAGCTTCGTGCTTCCTCGTCCAGTGGAGAAGAGGGGTCCCGGGTCACCGTGGAATCCAAGATGACTTTCCCTGAGCCTGTGCAAAAGGATTCGGAGTCTGATTGATAGGATTTTAGGATTTCTCCATGTAGCCTTGGTTTCTCCTCGTTGTACTTTCCATTTTCTGCTAATAATAAAGATTTTCTTTCTTGCTTTGAGTAGAATGCATTACTTTATGTCTTGTCTTCGCTTTATTTTATGTCTTGCCTCTCCCTGATTTTTGGCTTTTTCTCGTTGGGCATTGTTTTGGATATCTTTGTTGCGCCCCCAAGGCGAATCAAGTTTTTGCTTTTTTGGCGAGATAATGCGTCCTGGCGTGGCCCTTCCTTTAAAGGCGTTATAGATAGTTAACTCGCCGGAGGGCGTGGTTTTTAACTGTCTGACGATAAATCTTCCATGATTTATTCTTGAGATGCGCGCTTTGACACGTATTTAATCCGACGACGCGTGCGTTACCTCTTGCTTCAACTTCTGGACTTCAAACAGCCGAAAAGGTTTTTCTCTTTAAATAGTACCTCTGTTTCCTTCCCTTTACTTATTTCTTCTCGCAAATCCGTACTCTTTTTCGCGTATCCTTCTTTGATTCTCCAGCAAGCCTTTGTTCAACGCTTCGTGTTAGGACGCTTCCAGTTTATTGCTCCAAGCTTTGTCAATTTCCTAAGGTATTCTTCTTTTATACCTTATTCCTTTTCGCCGGTTTGGTCTGTGTTGCGTAGGAACCCTAATTTTCTGATTTAGGTTTAGAAAGATGGTTGTTTTGAGGGAGTTAGACGATAATGAGGGGAGGGTTCCTATTTCTGCTCCTAGTTATCTCGAATGGGCGCAACAAGTTCGCGCCCACTATACTAGGGCTAACGGTGTTCTTAATAGCCGAGGATTTTACTCGGAATTATGGGGTTTTGATGTTGGGAGTAGTAGTAGTGATAGTGATAGTGATAGTAGTAGTGCTGATAGTGGTAATGACAGTGATTGCGTCATAATCTCCCCTTCCTCTTTCACAGGAAAGCGGAAGAATCCTTGTCGAGATCTGGTTGTTGCTGGTTATACTCCCGTCACCATGGAAGTTTCTTCAAAGTATACCAGTACGGAAATGGTGAGGAGCTTTAGGAAAGCCGTCAAGCTTTCAGACCCCTCTCACGAAGACTCTATTATAACCGAACCCGTCGGAGAGGACGAGTTTGTATTTTCTAAGAATGACAACCCGCCGCATTATTTCTATCTTTATACCGGCGTGATCCAACCCCTCAACATTTGGTTGCCATTTACTTCCTTTGAGGCGGAGATATTGAAGGTTCTCAACGTTGCCCCTACCCAACTCCATCCTAATAGTTGGGCCTTTATCAAAGCCTATGAGGTAATGTGTTCCGGTTTCGAATTGGAGCCCTCAATTGGCGTTTTTTTCTCTTTCTACCACATAAAGAACTTGAAGCCGCATACTTTGGTCTCCCTTAGCAGTCAACCTAACCGTCGCCTTCTGAATCTATACGCTTCCAACTTCAAGAACTTTAAGAATTCTTTCTTTCGAGTTCGTAGTGCTGAGGAACTTTCTGACTTGATGTATGATGAGGTTGATGATCCTCTATTCCCTTTCTACTGGACTGATAACCCTAGGCTTATCAAGGGTGCTATCTTTGAGGCCTTAAGCGATTTTGAGCAAGATACCGTCAACTTCCTTGACTCCTATGCTCTTATGGATACCGCCGATATTCTTAGGTGTGAGGGTAATAGTGAAGCCCTGACAGAGTATTTACGTAAGTAACGCCTTTGGTATTTTTCTACTTCTGTTTAATGTTGATCTCGCCTTATTATTAACTCTTGTGTTTTTTTTTTTTGTCTCTTTTTACTTTTGCAGAGAGAATGAGGACTATTTCTAATGAGGAGAGACTGGCATTCTTGGCTAAGGCTCGCCAGCAAAAAGCCAATCCTGTTGTCGCCGTGATTGATCCACTGAAAAAGCTGCAAGTGGAGGAAGCTGCTATGAAGGAAGGGCGGAGCAAGAAGAAGCATGAGGGGCGTATCCGTGTCGAGATCCCGGGAAAAACGGCCTCTGGAGCAGAGGAGAACGAGGGTGTTGCTCCTCCTCCTCCCAAAAAGCAAAAAGTTGAGAAGATTACTCAGAAGGCTGGGGGCGCTGACAAGGGCAAAGGCGCGGCTTCTAGTTCTTCTCAGCCTCCTGCTCAAGACGCTGAAAACGCTGCGCCCCTTTCCTGGAGCTCCTTCGATCCTCTGGAGTTTATTGAGAGAGGAGTAACCATGGTGGGCGACATGACTCGCTTCACCGATACTTCGACGGAAGACCTAAGGAAGAAGGCCTTAGAGTATGAAGTCAAGGGTACTCTTCTTAATTATCTACTGACAAACCGCCAAGAGCAAGAGGTTCTAGAGGCGAGGCAAAAAGTGAAGATGGTTGATGATAATCTCGCTGACATTGAGAAGAGGTATTCCGAAACTAAGGCAAAACTGGAAGGCGACATTAAGAAGCTGAAAGAAGAACGGGAGGGCGAGACAGAGAGACTGAAGAAAGAGTATGAGGAAAAGCTGTCTAAAGTTAAAGAAAGCTATGCCGCTTCGGAGGCCAAGCTCAAGGAGAATGCTGCTGCCCAGGATGAGAAACTCTTTAAGCTATCCAAGGAGAAGGATGAAGCGGTACTGTCTGTTGGGACCTTAGCTGATGAGAAAGCTAGATTGGAGAGTGATGTCACAGAGCTTCAGCTCTATGCCGCCAACCAATATGACGAGGGCTTTTCTTTTGCTATAGAACAGGTTAAGCTTCTTTTTCCAGATCTCGATGCTAAGCGCCTTGGCGAAGCTGATGCAATGAATCAAATTGTTGACGGCAAGCTCGTTCCCTATGTTCCTCCTCAGTGAATGATCTCTTTTGTAATGATCTTGTTTCTGCCCTTCTGTGGCTTTTTGTAATTATCTTGTATGCCCTTTTGTGGCTTTGAACAATTTGCCCCTTGGCTGGGTCCTTTATAAATTTCTTTATTCGCCTGATTTCTTCTCTTCATAACTTTATGAATTATTTTTGCATTACGTTGTGAGGTAACGCCTTCTGTCGTTCTCGTCTAGGAAACTTTGTCCTTGCACCTGTGACATCTTCGACTTTCTACAATAATTGTAAATTGATACAAATAACTTTATACCTGTTGTCTTTTGGCGTTATAATGAATCGCCTGCTTTGGTTGTGTATACGCTTCTTCTGGCGGTGTTGATAATCTCGCCTTTTTCTGCTGTTTCTTTTTCTGACGTACCCAACTCGTAAGACTTACAGGTAACGCCAAGGCCTTTCAACCTTGTTTAATTTTGCTTTTTCTGACGTACCCAACTCGTAAGACTTACAGGTAACGCCAAGGCCTTGCAACCTTGTTTAATTTTGCTTTTTCTGACGTACCCAACTCGTAAGACTTACAGGTAACGCCAAGGCCTTTCAACCTTGTTTAATTTTTCTTTTTCTGACGTACCCAACTCGTAAGACTTACAGGTAACGCCAAGGCCTTGCAACCTTGTTTAATTTTTCTTTTTCTGACGTACCCAACTCGTAAGACTTACAGGTAACGCCAAGGCCTTGCAACCTTGTTTAATTTTGCTTTTTCTGACGTACCCAACTCGTAAGACTTACAGGTAACGCCAAGGCCTTTCAACCTTGTTTAATTTTGCTTTTTTTGACGTACCCAACTCGTAAGACTTACAGGTAACGCCGAGGCCTTGCAACCTTGTTTAATTTTTCTTTTTCTGACGTACCCAACTCGTAAGACTTACAGGTAACGCCAAGGCCTTGCAACCTTGTTTAATTTTTCTTTTTCTGACGTACCCAACTCGTAAGACTTACAGGTAACGCCAAGGCCTTGCAACCTTGTTTAATTTTGCTTTTTCTGACGTACCCAACTCGTAAGACTTACAGGTAACGCCAAGGCCTTTCAACCTTGTTTAATTTTGCTTTTTCTGACGTACCAAACTCGTAAGACTTACAGGTAACGCCAAGGCCTTTCAACCTTGTTTAATTTTTCTTTTTCTGACGTACCCAACTCGTAAGACTTACAGGTAACGC
This sequence comes from Trifolium pratense, assembly GCF_020283565.1. NCBI lineage: Eukaryota > Viridiplantae > Streptophyta > Magnoliopsida > Fabales > Fabaceae > Trifolium > Trifolium pratense. The sequence continues at coordinate 25,458,923 of NC_060064.1, read as the reverse complement.
CAAGGCCTTGCAACCTTGTTTAATTTTTCTTTTTCTGACGTACCCAACTCGTAAGACTTACAGGTAACGCCAAGGCCTTGCAACCTTGTTTAATTTTTCTTTTTCTGACGTACCCAACTCGTAAGACTTACAGGTAACGCCAAGGCCTTGCAACCTTGTTTAATTTTGCTTTTTCTGACGTACCCAACTCGTAAGACTTACAGATAACGCCAAGGCCTTTCAACCTTGTTTAATTTTTCTTTTTCTGACGTACCCAACTCGTAAGACTTACAGGTAACGCCAAGGCCTTGCAACCTTGTTTAATTTTGCTTTTTCTGACGTACCCAACTCGTAAGACTTACAGGTAACGCCAAGGCCTTTCAACCTTGTTTAATTTTGCTTTTTCTGACGTACCCAACTCGTAAGACTTACAGGTAACGCCAAGGCCTTTCAACCTTGTTTTATGGTTCAGCGCTCACATCTGAGTTGATCTTTGATAAAGATTCGGAGCTCAAGTTTGAGATAACCATTTTCATTGATTCAGAGCCCGGAGCTTAATCATGATTACTGCAAATAAGCTTTGATACATTAGAGGTTCAACAATAATAATATATGAAAAATAAAACAAACGAAAATGATACCGCCATGGGTGGTTTGTTGCGGCGCTCCTCGCCTAGCAAGAAAAACAATTATGTTTTGGCGTGGTGAGACTGAGTTCCATTGCGGTAGTCATCGCGGAATATGCTTCAACCTGAAATATTAGTTGGCGGCTTCTATCTCGCCGAGTGATAATTACTGAATTTTCATCTCAATTTTCCACATTTGTTCGTTACCCTGTGCTATGATCAACTTGATAACTTTGTTAGGTACAAAGGAAATAAAACTATCACAGTATCATGCATCAGATGTTCTCTATAATAATCAACAGCTATACTATCGAGAAATTAAAAGATTAAACACCAAACATCATAGAACTTTTGGTAGTTTGAGGTTCTAGCATCAGAAGCATATAATCGCTATATCAATACAGTATAATGTCCCACTCCAAATATTGTCCTTAGTTTCATTTTCTATTGGTACATTACTATCACTAATTACATCAATTTGTTCATCACATTGATCAAGTTGCATGGCAAATAAATGGGACAATGCAGGAAGGGATGATATGAGTTCAACGCTTAATAGTTTCATTGTTTCAACTTATCCAGTACCCTACTAATAGAATGCAACATGATCTCATGTTGCTATGCAGTTTATTTTTGTGGTGCTCTAACAATTTCCTTGAATAACTAAGAAGCATTTTGTGTTAATTATAAGTACAAATAACATATTATCAAAACAGAAGGAGTGAGAACTATATGATTAAATGGTAAGTTGCAAGAAAAGAACGTTAACACCTGATCGAGATGAACAGAACGACCGACGGTGAGATGGCGATTCCTCCATAACCGACCGCGGCGATGACAATTTCTCCACAACTGACGTCGGAGGCGATTTCTTAACGAATATAACGGCGGCGATGGCGACTTCATTGTTTCCGCCTGGATTGAGAGCAGAGTTGCCGTAAAGAAAACAATGTGTTAGTGGCGGCGTGGCGGTTCTTGGATGGTGTGATAACAGATACATGGCGATGCAAAGACGAGGACGCGATGCGATTCTCCGTATACACGCTTCTTTCTTTATTGATGAGTGGAGCCAAACAAAATCCTCCGGATCAAAACTATAATAATAATAATAATAATAATAATAATAATAATAATAATAATAATAATAATAATAATAATAATAATAACATAGAGATATATCCAAAAGAGATGTCAAGTTGTAACTTCTGCTTCTTTCTCATCTGCCCTTTAAGCCTTGATGGCCGCAATGTGAGTCTGCAAACGCCGAATTTCTACGACGGCGGCTTGCAAGGTGTTAACGCTAGAATTATCGTTGTTTTCATGTTCTCCAGCCATGTGAAGATGTTTGATTTTTCGTCTAGTTGCTGTGATAGGCTGGGATCAAATGATTTTACCGCAGCCCCACGGTGGGCGCCAAAATGTTCTGGTAAAAAACGAGGGGGTTTGTATTATTGATCAAATGGTGTGATTACACTCAGTTCAATCCCAACAACCCTGGGAGTTTAATAAGTCAGAATTCGATCCCTTTACAGATGAAAATATGAAACTATTTATAGACCGCTAAAGTCTTCTTCTCCAAGCTAGGGTTCCTACAAATCCGGTCTTCAGCGCCTTTTCCGGTGATGCAGCGTGAAAGTAGGAATAAAAACCTTGGTCTCCAAGCCATGGCAGTTTCAAGGAGTTGTTTTCTTCATTCCCAAGTTAATCACCAAGGCAGGGAAGGATGAAGATATTTTGTTATCGTGGGTAAATCCGTCTTATAGGCGTTATCAGTCATTGCCTACCTCGCCCAGACCTTATGTCGCCAAATGGGCGTTTAGGATTTAATTGTTTTGGGCCTGTTTCCTTTCTCATATTAATTGGGCTAGTTTGATTTTGCTTTTAGGCCCGTTGCCCAGTCCATGAAGAAAATTTTTCGTTTACAATGAGTGACTAATTTGTAAAAATTGTCTCGAAAAGAATGATTTTTTCTTTCTTTCTAGTTTTCAATACAATATTTCATTCATAGCTCGCCAAACTGGCCATACCAGTGGTATTAAGTGTTACGATGAATTTCTTTCCGGGTTGCTACTCTTGTTTAGTTTATTAAGTGTTACGAAGGATGAATTTTTATTTGAACTTAAATAAGGATGTTTTATTCAATTTAAGTGTTAGAAATGCATCATAATTGTGCTAAATTGTATTGTAGGTTATTTTAGAAGATTTTAAAAAATGTTTTTTCCTATCAAAAAAATATTTTAAATTTTATTAGCAACGCGCAAACCCAACCCAACCCAATCCGTTAATAACCGGGTTGGTTCGGTTCGAATTTGACAGTGAAAGTGCGAGTTTGACGATGAACCCAACCCATTGAATATTGAACGGGTTGGATAACGGATTAGGCCAAATCCGGCCCAACCCAACCTGCGTACACCCATACATACCACTGCATGTCACATGGTAGGGGTGATCGTATCCGAACCAATCTAAAAGTAAACCGCAAACCGAACCAATCCAAACCGAAACCGCAAAAAACCGCATGTAGTTTAAACCGCACGGATAATTTTTCTTCTAAACCACGTGGTTTGGTTTTTTTGCGGTTTTTATTTTAGAAAACCAAACCAAACCGCAATATTTAACTTAATCGTATCAACTAGTAGCAATCAACCGATTACCTAGTCCAACTTAGCAAGTTCAACCCAAATTGAGTCCATAAAATAATAGGCTGTCAAAATATATCATTTAACGCGATCCAGAAGTATACTGTTGGTACTAAAAATAAGTTCTTATGTATATACATATTATATCATGTAAACAATTAATAAATCAAAATTTCCTAATGTCATTTTGTAACAAGTTGGTAATTTTGTGACACATGGTTAATAGTCCTTTGAGTAGTTAAGACTATGTTTAAATTAGTTTAAATTGGTTAAGACTAATGTCCTAGGCAAGATGGATTCATTTTTTATTTCTAAAGGCTTGTTTAAATTGGTTAAGACTATGTTTAATAAGTTTGTGTTCATAAAATAATAACTTCATCAAAAAATAGCACATATTGTCTACGTACAACTATGAAGACTACAACTATGAAGACCAGACTTTTAAGGATCTAAGGCGAATTTAAAGACTATATCTTATAAATGATACTGACATCCAAAATGCATGTGCGAGATATCAAACTCCTAACATGTTTGATATTGCGAATTGAAATTTGTAGTACTTAATTTTCAAAATTTTGCCAATTGGAATAATAGTCATACCTTTAGATGAACATGCATATTCAATCTTGTAGATATCATTTTGATTCACAATCAACTGCACCAAAGGGAGTTCTTGTTTCTATACTCATATATCTAGGTATGTATAAATTACAATAGTAGCTCATCATGCAGTTCAAAGATTTAATTTGGATCGAAAATAGTGCATAGCGAGCTTCCAAAATTTTGTCACCTGATAATGGATTCAATTTTAATAGAGAATCAAATATCTTCTACGATTCCTTTGTCCAGGATTTTGAATCATCACCTTCAATTTCATTAAACTTCCAACTTGAGAAAGCGGCGTCAATCTCTCTAGCGTCTCCAACATGTTTTTCAACACAATTAACTAATTCAGAATTGCAACACATGCATGAGTCGAGCATGCCTTTCTCAGTACCATCTGCAGTCATTTTACATACACCAGACATTGGACAAATTTGGGTACCTAACCACTTCAAACAATCGTCATTGTTATATTGTTTTATGTTGGTTGTGTGCTCCCATTTAGGAACTTCAGCTTGAAACCTAGGTCCAATGGGAACAGCCAATCTTGAAAGATGGTTACCCCTAGAAGGTAAAAAGTGTGTCAGTGAGTCAACGAGATCTATGTCTTCCTCTTTTCCTCGTTTCTCCTTGGTACTATAAGAATAACTATTACTAGCCATTAAATCCCTACAATGACCACTTAGGTGAGAATAGTGTTTTGTGCAATGACCACAAAATGCAGGGGAGACATATTCTTGTCTTCCCTGCCATATAGTTCTTTCTCCATCTGATAGTGTTGAACATGAAAGACAAGAAGATGAGTTTCTCGTTTGATTTTTGGCATTTTCACTACCGACAAGTTCAAAACTAGAAGCAAATTTACCACCATTTATGTATTGATCAAATTTCCTCTTCTGTAATAAAAAAATATATATAAAGTGAGCAATGTTTAATTCTTACGTTTGAATTCATCTCAATTAATTGCATTTCAATGTAAAATAATTTTAATTTAAACTCATATACACCTAAACTGTGAAGAAGTAGGGTTTTGTGCAAATCCTAGTTTAAATTTAAATTTAAAATCTTCTTCAAAAAAATTAAAATTTAAAATAAAATCAAATCTTTATATGAATCTTAACTAAGCAAATTTTAAATAAATTTTAAATATAGTAAATTAAATAAAAAATAAGAATACTAAATGAAAGTTTAATTTTTGTCATGATGGAAGCCGATCCTCATTCAAGAAAAGTGGACTAATAGACATATCATCAATTCTCGTCTCTACATGGGGGCATTTATAACTAATAAATACTACCTCCATCCATAAATATAATTTGAAGAAAGATAAATTCTTCGCTACACATATTATGTTGATATATACCGATACATTTGTTGAGGTGTACCAGTACATATCCACATAATATGTATACCGGAGTGTTCACCTTTGAGAAAATCACGGAGATTAACAAAGTTAATTGTGGTATTAAATTTGTTGACAATTGATATTGTTTTTATAATTTTTTTCTTCAAGTTATTATTTTAGAGAATTTATTAGAGATTGTAGAAAAAGATGAAATATAATTAAAGTTGTGTGTTGGTAAAGAAATAATTAATACCCTTAGAAATTTGAAAGAGGTCTTTTAAAAAGAGAAAAAAAATTCTCAAAAGAGTCTTATTTTTAACACAAAGGTAGTAAAACAAAGTTGCAAGTGATGTCTCTTGACTTAATTTTAAGTAACAGTTCAATCATTTATCATTTTTTTCTTTCCATTTTATTCATTTACTTTCTAAAATACTAAAACAATTATCATTATCATTTTTTACATAAAAGATGAATTAAAAAACCCAATAACTATTCAAGAAACCCTATAAACTCCACACACACAAAATATCAAATCTTCATATAATAAAACCTAGAAACCCAGATAGGAAGGACCACAGTTTCATCCCCAGAACTACGATCGGAAGGGGCTAAAACACTTTTATGTCAGAACTAACCCAAAAACTAGATTAGACAGTCCAATTGACCGGATACTGGTGGTAAAAAAAAAAAAAATCAAATCTCGCACATATGTCAAGATCATAAGCCCCTCTTCTATTCCAAGAAGAGAATCCTTTTTTTAGTTACTCAAATTCTAAGGGAAAGGGGGGATTCTGATGATCTAAAATTCGACTACAAGTTAAATAAAATCTGATCAATAATTAATTTCTATAGGAATTGAACTCAAGTTCTTTGAAACAATTATTTTTAGAGAAAGCATATTAACTACTTGAGTCCAATCATTTGACTAGAACAGAAGCCCCTTTAACCCTATTAAAACTACTCTTCATTGAAAAGTAAATACGAGCAAGTGTATACGTACCTGTGAATTTTTAGAACTAGAATTCAAAAGCATGTGAACTTTGTGATTTCGATTTTGAAGACTATGATGTGATGATTTCTTATCACAAGGACTGAAAGCTATGTCTTTTGCCATATTATCGTATCTCCACCTTGAAACACCCCTAAAGAATACTTTTTATGCCATGTTCCACCCAAGCAAAGTATTCACAAGCATCACAACTACAAGAAATTCACATTTACAAAAGGAAAATCAGAGACACTTTTAAATAATGCTGGCTGGAATGGAATGATTGATGGAATGAGATCGAATTGAATGGGGAGGGATTAAATAAAATAATGTTCCATGGAATGGAATAAGAAGGAATGAATTTCATCCTATTTACCTTCAATTTTATTCATCTCCTTTTTAAAATATCCAAACAATGGAATGAAAGATTTATTTCATTCCGCTCCATTCCATTCCATTCCGCTCCAGTCTATTCCGCTCCATTCCATTATATTCCGTCAATCCAAATAAAGCCGTTAGATTGTCCATAAGTCCTAATTCATCTATAGCAATGTCCATATTCATAAGTTGGATGCCTTCTAAATTTAAATTCAAAACCTCGCGGCGTGTATCTCATTTCTGGTATTTACTACATTGCAATGATTAATCTAAGCAATTTAATCTTACTGTCCACTTACGACGATCCTATTTAAAGTCGGAGCAATGCTCATGGGAGAATCAAACCCGATACCTTACGAGGAGCACACTCTAAGGCTCTGTTTGGATTGATGGTACAAAATAGAGCAGAATGGAACATAATTGAATGCAGTGGAGCGGGACGGAATGAAACACAAATTTCGTTCGATTGTTTAGATATTCAAAGATGAAATGGAAAAAATTACCACTCCATCATTTGGAAAGTTGTATTCCATTGTGTTTCATTCCACTTCATTCATATTTTATAAATCCAAACAATGAAACTTAATTATTTACCATTCTATTCCCGAACATTCCATTCCTTACCACCAACCCAAACATAGCCTAAGATTCCAAGTCAACACCACTACACAAACCCAAATGGGCCAACCCCATGGTGAGACACCTTAATTTGACAAAAACTACAAATTGAAGCTTCAACAAAACCACGTTGCCTCCATGATTTGACTAAAGCCACCGTCAATTCAAAGAGATATACTTAATTGAAGAGTTATTATTCTCTAAAAAACACCATTGATGTCTAAGTTTTAAACCACAACTTTTTGGTTCGATCCTCAGCTCATTGTAAAAAAAAAGAAAACAAATATTTCATCATGCACAACATTATCATTGAATAAAAAAATTTCACCATTAGATTAAATGAGATATGATGTGACAGATTGATTCTATGGTGACAAAAAATTTCAACATTGTTTGGCCCAACTTTTTTTAGAGCTTATGCAAACAGCTTATGCAATTTTTATATATTATTATAAGTTTGTCAAAGTAGTTTATGATAAAATAGCTTATAAAATTACAATTTTCACTAGTGTGAACTTATAAATAGCATAAAACCTAATTTATATTAGGTAAGCTGTTTGCATAAGCTTTAAAAAAAAAGTTTGGTCAAACGAACCCTTATTAATTCAATGGTTGAAACAAACTTATGCATAGTGAAAGATTCATCTAACTTATGCAGCATATACTTGGCCTTAAACAACTACTAAAAATTATATTAATCATAAACATTAATTTTTTTTGGTAAAGCTAAACAATCATTTCATAACCTAAAAAAAAAACACTCAACATGATTTTAAATTGCGGTCCACATTTGCAATTGTGACCGCAATATTGCTAATGCAGTAGCCTCCACAACTGCATTGCACCGCAATTGCAGTATGATTTTCATTCACGTGTACGACCGCATCATAACCGCATTTGAAGCTACATCAAAAGTCACACATTAGACGATTTTGACCATGTTCGTTCAAATTTTCTCACAAAAAAATAAAATTTATGAATCTCAAATCCTAATTTGCATTAAATCTAACGAAAATCTAACTTTTAACAATCTCTCTTAACCATATATTTTAATCACGTTCGAATCAATGCTTATGAAATAAACTAAGATTCTACAATTGTGAGTAAATAGTGTAATGACATAGTGGTGTCATTCTATATATAATTTGCGAAATTTCAAAAAGATTTTACACCGCAACAATCGTATTGCACACAACAGCAGTTACAATAACCACAATCGCAACAACTATAATCGTAACCACAATTGCAACGACCGTAACCGTTACTGCATCTGCGACCACAACCGCAATTTAAAACCATACTCTTAAAATAAAAATAAGATGTAACATTTACTCCCCTACAAACTCCAAAATAAACTTTTTGGTGGAGAGAACAAAGTCCTCAATAAGCTGAAAATATGAGAGTTTTGAGGCTTATTTATAATAATTGAAAAGTTAAAACCCAGATCTGAACTAAAGACAAAGAAAACCCACAAAGTATAAAACACATGCAATTGGAAAAGAAACATAAAAGTCTTGCAATAGAGAAGGAGATACAAGCCAAGAAAGAAGAACGAAAAAATACTCACAAGAAATCAAGAAGAAAAACGCATGACAGATGAAAAAGAAAAATGAAGATTGGTGTAGCAATGGCTCCTTGACATGAATTAGGTTACACAAAAGTACTTTTATATTGAAATTATTGGGCTACAAAGTAAGCCCAATACCAAACAAGCCCAAAGAATATTGAAAATATAGATTTTTTTTTTTACAAAATGAAAAATATAGAAATTTTGTACTTCCCTTATAGAAAAAAAATTATATTTAAGTTAATTGAATAATTGATGTGACCTACAATATAGACTTGATACATCAATCATTTAATGAATTGAAAAATCAATCTTTTTTTATAATAAAGCCTAAAGTAGGAATTGAAAATGATCGATGGTGGGTCCATAAATTTTCTTTAACGATGATAGAAAATACTCCACTCGTCTCTTATTTTAAAACCTTCCAACAAATTTTATGATATTAAAAAAACGGCTTAATTGCATATTTGGTTTCTTCAAAAGTGTTTCAAGTTGGCCTCTTATGTTCATTTTGTTTCAAATTGGTCTCTTATATTTTAAAAGTTTCAAGTTTGTCCCTCAAGTTTTTAAAAGTTTCTAGTTGATCTCTCAAGTTTCTAAAATTTTAATTAGTTAATCCTATAAAGATGATTAAATAGGGAGTAACTAATTCAAATTTTCGAAACTTGAGGGACCAACTTGAAACTCTTAAAATATAAGGGACTAACTTGAAACCTAAAATAAACATAAATGACTAAATGTGCAATTAAGCCATTTTTTTAATATCTTAAATTTTGAAGTAGGGTGATTATTGAGTAGTTTAGTATATTGATCGAGTACTTTATTTTTGAATCAAGGAAAACTTTGATTAAACGAAAAATCATCAAGTACACGACAATCTCAAGGATTCAGCCAAATATATCAAAAAAAAGGACAAAACAACCAAACACTAGCCTCTTTACATCATTAGTTTAGCTAGGTGTGTTTTTAACTTCCTATTTGTCCATCCTCTATACACTATATTATCAATTATTTTTTCATCAGTATGCTGGTTTAGACCAGCGTTACCAAAGCTGACAGCATTCCTATACCTCCAAATTTCATAAACACATTCAGTAAAAGCAAGTTTTAGGATCTTAGCACGGCTTCCCTTTCCCTTTGTTTGTTGAATAATTCAATCCACTTCGTGACGCCAGCCCAAAGGGTTGTGATCAACTTGTATCCACTGCAGGACTTTTCTCCAAATACCCTTTGTTTCACTACAATTAAACATTAGGTGTTGTTGTGTTTCATCAGCATTGCAGAAGCAACATCGGATTGTATCAATTGCTCCATGTTTGTGTAATCTGTCGCGAGTAGCCAACCTCTCATTACAAGCAATCCAAAGGTTAACAAGAGCTCTACGACAGGCCACATTTCCATAGAACAAGGTTCTCCACACAATACTTTGAGCTCTATCATGAACTGCCATGTACATCTTTTTCATGCTAAATTTTGAGGCATTCAACATCTCTATCCAGACATGATTCTGATGGATACCATCGCGATGCTGCATAATAGCCTTCATAATCCAGGATGCATTATCCGGGATACAAGCCTCCATAATCTGCTGATTTTTAATGTAGTACGTATGGACTCATTTCACCCAAAGGCTATCTGATTTGCCACTAAGGTTCCAAAGAAGCTTCAACAAAGTAATACGATTCCAAACCTCTAGATCAATGAGATTTAGACCACCATTACGCTTAGGCTGACAAATAGATTTCCAAGCAACGGGGGCTTTACGACTCTTCTCTATACTACCAGCCCAACAATTTTATCAATCAAGCCCATGTAGTTTTGAATAGATAATTTCTTACTAGTCATTGGAATCCCAAGGTATCTGAAAGGAAGCTTACCTTCTTCAAAGTGAGTGATTCTTTTAATATCATCCTTACTACTTTGGTCTACACCACCAAAGAAAATGCAACACTTAGAAGGGTTGACTTTGAGGCCCGTTGACTTAGAGAATTTGTCGAAGACTTCCAACATAATTGTAACAGAGCCCTTATCACCTCTGGAAAATAATAAAAGATCGTCAGTAAAGCAAATTTGGTGAGGCCGAGTTTCTCACACTTGGTATGAAAATTTAAGTTGTGGTTCTTTTGTATCCTTCGAAAGCAACGGTTTAAGTACTCCATCATGATGACAAATAAAAGAGGAGAGATAGGGTCCCTTGCCGAAGGCCGCGATTAGCCTTCATAATGGTGGAATAGCTCCCATTTATGTTAAATCTATAAGAGACAGAAGTCACAGCTACCATGATCCATTTTGTAAATTGTTTTGGGAAACCAACTTCATTTAGCACACATTCCATAGATTTCCAATCAATGGTGTCATAAGCTTTTTGAATGTCAAGTTGCATCATACACCTAGGGGTGTCCCCTTTTCTATTGTACCCTTTAATTAATTCATATGTCAGCAAGATATGATTATGAATAATCTGACCTGGCACAAAGGCAGCTTGGTTCTGACCAACAATGTTAGTCATCACCTCCCTCATTTTTCTGGTTAGGACTTCTGATATGATCTTGTATATAGTGTTGCAGCAAGATATAGGTCTATACTCCTTGATCGAGTACTTTAGTTTATTATATTTTGAAATACATTGATATCTTTTGAAGGATGTTTTAGATCTGAACGATTTGATATTGTAATATTTTGCTTTAGGTTGAATTACTTGGTAATGGTAATTGAAGTTCTTAGAGAAACACTAATAATTTGAAGTACTTGGGACTATATGAAATTTCTTATTTTTTTTAAAACCACCCTTCAAATTATATTAATAAATATAGAGAAATTACATATGAATGAAAGGTAAACGGACAACAAGCTGCGCCGTTAACCCTTTTTAAATAGCAAAACCAATTCTCTTATTATGTTTATTTATTATTTTTTTAACAAATATTTTGTTTTGGAAAAAAAAAGTTTAAAAAAATTGTGGGGAAAAAAAAAGCAGTTTTTTTTTATAAAAAAAAAAAGCGAACAGCGACAGTGCCAACCATAGCTAATAGATCAAAAAAACCTGCAAAATACTACAAATAATGGCGGTTGCGAACCACCGCAAAAGTGACCACATTCGACGCTAACAAGCTACCTGTGGTTATACCGACGCTTCTGAAGAACCGCCGCTAAATGTCAAAGCGGCGCCTCTTTTCTCGACACACGTCCAACCGCTGCACTAAGCATTTAGCGACGATTTTGACCGACACTAATTATTTTATTGAATCAAAGCCAATTTCCAACTTCAATGTAATATAAGCCTAAAAAAATTAGTTGTAGTGAAAGATTTATCATAAAATTGTGTTACTTTCACATATAAATTTTACATACTTAACCATATAATAAAAGAGAGACTTTTACATATAAATTTTACATACTTAACCATATAATAAAAGAGAGAAAATTAATGTACGTTTCGATGGGAAATTACTTACATATGCTGTGTATATGTGTTCCTAATTAAAACTGCTTAAACATGTGCCAAACATGTCTCACATTGTTTTGAACGATGCCATTTAAATAAAATTACGTGAATAGCGCATGTGGAATTCTGCATATGGCACAATACTCCACCGTCCTAAATATAAGGCAAAAAAAAAAAAATTACACTTATTAAGAAAAAATAAACATGATAATTTCAAATTTATTTTTGAGAGTTTTCCTTGTAATAAATTGCATAGGAAGATATAAAAACAAATTTTATTGGTTATTGCTTATTGAGAAAAAGGAGAGAGAAAAAATTAAATGCAATTTGTATTTAATTTTATGAGAATAAGAAAAAAAACATTCTTGAAAATGATTTTTTCCCTTATATCTTGGGACAAAAAAAATGTATTTTTTCTCTTATAATTTGGGACGGAGGGAGTATGTAATTATGCACATTTTCAATGATATCTTAAATGAGTGTTTTTTTTTTAAATATAATGTATGTTGAATTTTGAAAGAAAAAAATTTTATAATTAGGGAGGGAAGGAGCAGTAGTGTATATATTTTTCCTAATGAAAAATATTATGAACTTTTATAAAATACATAATAATAGCGACAAAACAAATCTAAATACACAAAATTTTATATAAATTACAATGTCCTTTAAAGATATAAGAGGAGCAAGGTTAATAGAAGGAGTGAGTAGAGTTAATAGAAGGAGTGAGTAGAGTCGCAAATTTGGGGATGCAATCTCATATCGACAAGTCACATCCGTTGGCGGTTCACTGGGTTCGTTTACCTTCCTTTCTTCTTAAGCGGGTCGATTTCTAGAACGACAGAGGACTGTGTCTCCAATCACTGTCGTTCCTTAAGGTTTCTGCTCTGTTGTGGTTTTCCTCGTGTTCTGTACTGTGAGATTACGTGGAAGCTCCTTCCACTATCTCTAGGGTGAGAAACAGTACTGTTTATAGGTTTCCTAATTTTGGTAGCAATTTTGTTTTGATTTGGATTTTGTGTCTTCTCTTTGCTCTCTGTTGTGATCTTTTGTTTTGTTGCTTTTGCTTTGTTGGAATCATTCATGGCTCAAGCTGCTCAATCAAAAGGTTCTTTGACGACTACCAAGTCGTTTGCACAAGCTTTATCCAATTCGTGCAATATCCCGACCTCAACGTTGTTTGAAAGGTGAGCAAATTTCGATCAAAATTATTGAGGCTGAATATTTAGCCGGTGTCATTGATTGTCAAAATGTCCTTCACGGACGGTTTACTCTCCCGAAGGGTTCATCCCCTATCCGTATGCAAGATTTGAAGGAAAGAATTCTCAAGTTATGGAAAAACTAATGAGGAGTGGTCCATGGTTTCCTTAGGTAAAGGCTATTTTGAATTTATTTTTTCATCCTTGGATGATTTAAGTGCAGTGAGATCCATAGATTTTTGGAACCTCTCACCGGGTTTACTTAAGAATTTTTCTTGGTCTGTTGATTTTAACCCATATATTGTGCAAGCAACTATAATGCTCAAACATGGATTCGTATTCATGGGCTTGCCCGTGAATATTGGCAACCTCAAGTTCTGTTTGAAAGTGCGGGGGCTGTAGGTAGTCCTTTGGCTCTCGATGAGGCAACTAAGAAGAGAACTTTTGGTCACTTTGTAAGAATTTTAATAGATCTGGATTTGAGTTCAAACTTGCGAGAAAAATCCTTCTTGAAAGGAATGACTTTGATTTTTATGTTGATGCTGAATATGAGAATCTTCCTCCGTTCTGTCACTCTTGTCAAATTATTGGGCATTCTTTTAAGAATTGCAAGTACCAGATTTCACAAAAAAAAAAACTCTGCGAGTTTAGTGCACAATCGGAAAGTGCCAACTGTTGTGACGCCTTCTGCACCAGCAACGGTTGCCGAAGGAGGCAAGCAAATTGCGACAGATGAAGATCCACTTATTGAGTATATGATAAAAGCCAAGGAGGTACTGAATAAGGTAGGAGATGTTATAAATCCTGAGGGAGAAACTAGTATCTCCTCTGAAGTTGTGCAAATAGTGCAGGTAGAGGATGTTCATGCTAAGGAATTGGTCACGACACAAAAAGTGGACAAACAAACTCCGAATTTGGGTCTTGTTGGCTGTTCGAGCGGCATAGGCGACTTTGGACATAAGATGTATGCTGATGAGGAAGAGAATGCGGCGGCAATTAATCATCTGGAGAATCATGCTGCTGATAGGGAGTAGCCTTTCACAGAGGTGGTGTTTAAGGGCAACAGAAAGAAGGGCAAACCGTAGTTTGGGTGGTTACTTGATTTTTCTTTCCTTCGCTTTGTCATGATTTTATTTTCTTGCTTTTGATCTTGAAAGGTTTTCGTTATGTCCCCATTCTCTTTCTCTATCTGTATTTCTCATATATATATATATATATATATATATAGGGTATTGCATATGGTTCACCATTTGCTCACCTTTTACCTAAAAAAAAAAGAAGAGTAGAGTTAAGAGAAAGGGTGGAGATTTTAATTGGAGAGTAGAAGAAAATTGGGGGTAGTAAAATGTTGGAAATTGAAAATGTGAGTTTGTGGCGAGTGGTTAGTGTATTATGACCTAATCATGGGGGCTGAAAATATATATAATATTGCTATCATGGTAAATATCCCTTGAAATTGCAAAAATCATCAAATATCTGCATGAAATTTTTGAAATGTTAAAAGAGAAATGTTATTTGTACAACCAATTTTGTACAACATTTTGGACAACTCTCTCTCATACTCACATTATATTTTTACTCTCTCTCACTTTATTGTTTTTTGTGCAAGATGAAGAAGGAAAAAAATGTTGTCCAAACATGTTGTAGCAAAATAGTTGTACAAATAACACAACTCATGTTAAAATACTACCTTAAAATTAAGCGGCGTCTATCAAATTGTCCCCGACTCAATTTACTCCTTTTGTGGTGATGACGTGTATGCTAAATTTGCATAAAAGGAGAGAGAGAAAGAGGGGGAGACAAAGAGAGTTAGAGAGAATAAGAAGGAGAGAGAACGCAAGAGAGGGAGAGTTAGAGAGAAAGAGAGGGAGTTAAGGAGGGAGAGAGAGAGAGACGGGGGAGAGAAAGAGATAGATAGTCTTGGAGAGAGAGGAAGATGAGGAACAGTTGCAACAACAACAACAACCTTGTAAAATATTGGAATCAGTCCCTGAATTTTACAACTTAAAAGAAAAATTGATGGATTATTTAGCAAGTATAAATTTATAATAAGTTTGTCTTAAGATTAAAGCAGTAATTTGAGATTAAAGCAGAGAAAGAGAGGGAGAGTTAGAGAGAAAGAGAGGGAGTTAAGGCGGGGGGGGGGGGGGGGGGGAGACGGGGGAGAGAAAGAGATAGATAATCTTGGAGAGAGAGGAAGATGAGGAACAGTTGCAACAACAACAACAACCTTGTAAAATATTGGAATCGGTCTCTGAATTTTACAACTTAAAAGAAAAATTGATGGATTATTTAGCAAGTATAAATTTATAATAAGTTTGTCTTAAGATTAAAGCAGTAATTTGAGGGGCTTTTAGATTGATTTAGTAGAAATAGTAACAACAAAATAAATAATAACAAGAAAGATAATTTTGTTTTGATTCAGATGAGAAAAACAATTAAGTTGTCTCAAATTCCTATCACTATTGGGTAATTGCGGTCATACATTAAAATTCATTCTTTATACCACGACAAATTAACACAAAAATAGTTAAGACCAATGTCTTGTCTCTAAACCCTATTTGTTAATAGCAACACTCTAATGTCTTAGGTGAGTCCAAAATTATTGAAAGTATTAAAGTACGTTAATTCTAAAGTCACAATAAAAAAAACTCGATATATCTACATAAACTACTTGATTAAACAATTATCTCGGCTCCAGTACTAAAAGGAGGGTTAGTAATCATTCAGTATCTTGAACAATTCACGAATACGTATACTAATGAAAAACATTAAACATAGATCCAAAGAAGTTTATCTGCCTAATCTAACCTAAGGGATATAGCTAGACATAATAATAATAATAACAACAACAAAAGATTTTTGAGAATTATACATGAATAGCAGAAGATATTTGAAGCTCAAAGGTGTTTCCAATGATGAAAATTAAATTCCTTTGACCTTTAAAATGTTCCTAGCCGTTTTGCTCTCTCAATTTTAGTGTCAAATAAATTGCTGAAGATCTCTTTTATATGCACAAAATAAAACAACTTTAACAAACAAGCATCAAAGATAATTCTTCCAGCACTAACAGATAAACACTAAAGATAAATCTAACAAATTAGCAAAACAAATCGTACCACAATTTGTTAATAAGCATGAAAGATAAATCAGTTAGCACTAAAGATATATTTAACAACTTAACAACCCAAATCACACTTTTTCTTCAAACTCTCGTACTATCTTCAATTGAACTAAATTCCTTATTTTTATAATGTAACTATACAAAACTTACTAAAATACAATCAAATTACTACTAAAAATTTAATATGACTGAATTTAAAAAAAAAAATACACCGTAAATTATTAAAACTGTAGGTAAATTTCCCCTCGACTGAAGTGTGAGAGAGAGTTATAGAGAGAGAAATAAAGAAAGGGAGATAGAGAGAGAAATAGAGGGAGAGGGAGAGAGAGAGTTAGTGAGAGAGTGAGAGAGAGGGGATAGAGAGAGAGAGGGAGAGAGTTAGAGAGAAAGGGAGAAATTTAGAGAGAGTGGGAAAGAGAGGGAGAAGGAGATAGAGTTGGGTAAAAAGAGGGAGAGAGAACAACTGCAACAACAATCATGTAAAATATTCAAATTCGTTCGAGAGAGGGAAATACATAGAGAGATAGGGTGAGAGAGAAAGATATATCCGATCATTGTTTTGACTATATTTTTCTACTAATAAATAAAAATAAATATTAGCATATAAGATGTTGTTGGATTCGTTTCGACGAATATTTTCAAAATTTCAAATTTTTATAATTTTAACTATTATACAATTAAAAATATTAATTGTCAAAATTATGCATCGACATACGTGAAAAGGTCAACTGTGTCAATCAATTTGGGACGGATAGAGTAATATTTAATTTTCCTTACTTGAAGTTGAAACAATTGAAGAATTGTATAAATCGATGTAATTTTGGTGTCTAATTTATAAAATTAATTTTTTCTTCTTCATGTTTTGTATTATTCTATTGTTCTTTTTGTTTTTCGTTTTCTGTCATAGATTATAACTTGTTCCATTCCGTCCACACCGTAAAATATCCAAACAATGGAGTGGAATTTTTGTTCCATTCCGTTTTGTTCCACTCAATTCTCTTTTATTCCATTCCACTCAATTCCCTTTTATTCTATTCCACTCTGCTCCGCTCTGTTTCATCAATCCAAACAAAGCCTAAATCTTTTGACAATATAGAAATTTTAAACTTTCATCTATATAAAAATAAAAGTTATTTCCATTCGTCTTTTATTTTAAAACCTTTCAACTAAATTTAATGTATTACAAAAATTTGTTGCAGTGAAAGATTTGTCAAAAATTGTGTTACTTTTACATATTTAACCATTTTAGCTAGTGAACTGTGACCTAATCACAGTGGCTGGAAAAATATATAATATTACTATCAAAGCAAATATCCCTTGAAATTGCAAAAATCGTCAAATACCTCCATGAAATTTTTGAAATGTTAAAATACCATCCTATAATTGATTGATTGGCGTCTGTCAAATACCTCCGTTTATTCCTTCTGTGGAGATGACATGTACGTTAAATTTGCATAACAAGAGAAGGAGGGAGAGAGAAAGGGGGGGAGAGAATTTTAGAGAGAGAAGAAGAAGAAGAAGAGAGAGCGAGAGAGTTAGAGAGAGGGGGAAAGAGAGGGAGAGAGTTAGAGATAAAGAGAGAGAGAGAGAGAACAATTGCAGCAACAACAACAATAACAAAAAAATTGTAAAATATCCAAATTAATCCAAGTGAGAGGGAGAGAGGGAGTTAGGGAGAGAGAGATAGAAGTTATGGAAGTGGTGGATCTACGGGTGTTGGGCAAAAAGTTTACGTGATTTAGTACAAATGGTAGTTCGATGAGTAGACTAGATCATTTTCTATTATCGGAAGGCCTTGTTGATAAGTGGAAAACATCTATAAAGATATATCCGACCATTGCCTGATAAGTGGAAAACATATGATCAATGGGTGCGGGATAAAGATATATCCGACCATTGCCACATGTGGTTTTTATGCTTGGGCAAATTTACCACCATTTATGTAAAAAAGTCCTAGGCAAGATGGATTCATTTTTTATTTCTAAAGGCTTGTTTAAATTGGTTAATTAAGACTATGTTTAATAAGTTTGTGTTCATAAAATAATAACTTCATCAAAAAATAGCACATATTGTCTACGTACAACTATGAAGACTACAACTATGAAGACCAGACTTTTAAGGATCTAAGGCGAATTTAAAGACTATATCTTATAAATGATACTGACATCCGAAATGCATGTGTGAGATATCAAACTCCTAACATGTTCGATATTCTGAATTGAAGTACAATGGTTAGGTAAAAATATGATTTGTAGTACTTAATTTTCAAATTTTTGCCGATTGGAATAATAGTCATACCTTTAGATGAACATGCATATTCAATCTTGTAGATATCATTTTGATTCACAATCAACTGCACCAAAGGGAGTTCATGTTTCTATACTCATATATCTAGGTATGTATAAATTACAATAGTAGCTCATCATGCAGTTCAAAGATTTAATTTGGATCGAAAATAGTGCATAGCGAGCTTCCAAAATTTTGTCACCTGATAATGGATTCAATTTTAATAGAGAATCAAATATCTTCTACGATTCCTTTGTCCAGGATTTTGAATCATCACCTTCAATTTCATTAAACTTCCAACTTGAGAAAGCGGCGTCAATCTCTCTAGCGTCTCCAACATGTTTTTCAACACAATTAACTAATTCAGGATTGCAACACATGCATGAGTCGAGCATGCCTTTCTCAGTACCATTTGCAGTCATTTTACATACACCAGACATTGGACAAATTTGGGTACCTAACCACTTCAAACAATCGTCGTTGTTATATTGTTTTATGTTGGTTGTGTGCTCCCATTTAGGAACTTCAGCTTGAAACCTAGGTCCAATGGGAACAGCCAATCTTGAAAGATGGTTACCCCTAGAAGGTAAAAAGTGTGTCAGTGAGTCAACGAGATCTATGTCTTCCTCTTTTCCTCGTTTCTCCTTGGTACTATAAGAATAACTATTACTAGCCATTAAATCCCTACAATGACCACTTAGGTGAGAATAGTGTTCTGTGCAATGACCACAAAATGCAGGGGAGACATATTCTTGTCTTCCCTGCGATATAGTTCTTTCTCCATCTGATAGTGTTGAACATGAAAGACAAGAAGATGAGTTTCTCGTTTGATTTTTGGCATTTTCACTACCGACAAGTTCAAAACTAGAAGCAAATTTACCACCATTTATGTATTGATCAAATTTCCTCTTCTGTAATAAAAAAAAATATATAAAGTGAGCAATGTTTAATTCTTGCGTTTGAATTCATCTCAATTAATTGCATTTCAATGTAAAATAATTTTAATTTAAACTCATATACACCTAAACTGTGAAGAAGTAGGGTTTTGTGCAAATCCTAGTTTAAATTTAAATTTAAAATAAAATCAAATCTTTATATCAATCTTAACTAAGCAAATTTAAACAAAATTTTAAATTTTAAATATAGTAAATTAAATAAAAAATAAGAATACTAAATGAAAGTTTAATTTTTGTCATGATGGAAGCCGATCCTCATTCAAGAAAAGTGGACTAATAGACACATCATCAATTCTCGTCTCTACATGGGGGCATTTATAACTAATAAATACTACCTCCATCCCTAAATATAATTCGAAGAAGGTACACATATTATGTTGATATGTACCGGTACATTTGCTGAGGTGGATGATTCTGACTAGTTGGTTTACAAATAGTAATTATTGATTTTTCTATATTAAATACTATTTGTGGACCAATCATAAATACTATTTTTCTATGTTTTTTGAATTTTTTTTATGAAAATACTAAAGATTTTTCATTTGATTATTAAATATTTTTATATTGAAAATGAGTTATACTATTTTTTACGAAAATAAAAAAGATTGAATAATTTTTATGAACAAATACGATAATTCATCGCATTATTTTTTTAAAATTTTAAAAAATTGAATAATTTCCATAAACAAATATAGTGATTCATGGTTTAGTCATTTGATATTAAAAAAAGCAAAAAAATCATTTGGATAACACGCTATCCAACCCGTAAATTAGTAGATTTACACAAAAAAAAAGGTGATTATTTTTTATAGTGAAAAAAAGTTACCCTATTTTTCAAGAAAATACATTGATTGAGTTATTTTTTATGAAAAAATATGATGAATCAACATTTAGATATTTAATATAAAAAAATAGAAAAATAATTTGGGTAACCCACAACCCAACCCAATCCAACCCGGAAATTAGTGGATTTACCCAACCCGGCCCAATGTTATAACGGGTGGTTATTTTACTAAACTCAACCCGGAGTACCATATGTGGTTTGGGTTTTGGTTTTGGCCAAACCCAATCCAATCCGGCCCACGTACACCCCTATGTACCGGTACATATCCACATAATATGTATATTGGAGTGTTCACCTTTGAGAAAATCACGGAGATTAACAAAGTTAATTGTGGTATTAAATTTGTTGCCAATTGATATTGTTTTTATAATTTTTTTCTTCAAGAAGTTATTTTTTTAGAGTATTTATTAGAGAATGTAGAAAAAGATGAACTATAATTAAAGTTGTGTGTTGGTAAAGAAATAATTAATACCCTTAGAAATTTGAAAGAGGTCTTTTAAAAAGAGAAAGAAAATTCTTAAAAGAGTCTTATTTTTATGGCAAAGGTAGTATTACAAAGTTGCAACTGATGTCTCTTGACTTAATTTTAAGTAACAGTTCAATCATTTATATTTTTTCTTTCCAATTTTATTCATTTACTTTCTAAAATACTAAAACAATTATCATTATCATTTTTTACTTAAAAGATGAATTAAAAAACCCAATAACTATTCAAGAAACCCTATAAACTCCACACACACAAAATATCAAATCTTCATCTAATAAAACCTAGAAGCCCAGATAGGAAGGACCACAGTTTTCATCCCCACAACTGCGATCGGAAGGGGGCTAAAACAATTTGATGTCAGAACTGATCCCAAACCAGATTAGACAGTCTCATCGACCGGATACTGGAGATAAAAAAAAATCAAATCTCGCCCTTATGTCAAGATCATAACCCCCTCTTCTATTCCAAAAAGAGAATCCTTTTTTTAGTTAACCCTCAAATTCTAAGGGAAATGGGGTTGTGATGATCTAAAATTCGACCGCAAGTTAAATAAAATCTGATCAATAATTAATTTCTATAGGAATCGAACTCAAGATCTTTGAAACAATTATTTTTAGAGGAAATATATTAACTACTTGAGTACAATCATTTGACAAGAACAGAAGCCCCTTTAACCCTATTAAAACTACTCTTCATTGAAAAGTAAATACGAGCAAGTGTAAATATGTATACGTACCTGTGAAATTTTAGAACTAGAATTCAAAAGCATGTGAACTTTGTGATTTTGATTTTGAAGACTATGATGTGATGATTTCTTATCACAAGGACTGAAAGCTATGTCTTTTGCCATATTATCGTATATCCACCTTGAAACACCCCTAAAGAATACTTTTTATGCCATGTTCCACCCAAGCAAAGTATTCACAAGCATCACAACTACAAGAAATTCACATTTACAAAAGGAAAATGAGAGACACATTTAAATAATGCTAGCTGGCTGCAATGGAATGATTGTGGAGTGCCCGTGTTTGGATTGATGGAATGAGATCGAATTGAATGGAAAGGGATTAAATAAAATAATTGTTTGTATTTGAAAAATAATAATGGAATGGAATAGTATGGAATGAATTTCATCCTATTTACCTTCAATTTTGTTCATCTCCTTTTTAGAATATCCAAACAATGGAATGAAAAATCTATTCCATTCCGCTCAATTCCATTTCACTCCAGTCTATTCCGCTCTGCTCAATTCCATTATATTCCGTCAATCCAAACAGAGCTGTTAGATTGTCCATAAGGCCTAATTCATCTATAACAATGTCCATATTCATAAGTTGGATGCCTTCTGAATTTAAATTCAAAACCTCGCAGCGTGTATCTCATTTGTGGTATTTACTACATCGCAATGATTACTCTAAGCAATTTAATCCCACCGTCCACTTACGGCGATCCTATTTAAAGTCGGAGAATGCTCCTGGGAGAATCAAACCTGAGACCTTACGAGGAGCGCACTCTAAACTTTGTTTGGATTGATGGTACAAAATAGAGCAGAATGGAACATAATTGAATGCAGTGGAGCGGGACGGAATGAAACATAAATTTCGTTCGATTGTTTGGCTATTCAGAGATGAAATGGAAAAAATTATCACTCCATCATTTGTGAAGTTCTATTCCATTGTGTTACATTCCATTTCATTCATATTTTATAAATCCAAACAATGTAACTTGATTATTTACCATTCTATTCATGTCCATTCCATTTCTTACCACCAACCTTAACATAGCCTAAGATTCCAAGTCAACACCACTGCACAAACCCAAATGGGACAACCCCATGGTGAGACACCTTAATGTGAAGACAAGCTTCTAAATTGAAGTAATTTTGATGAAGACAAATATGGGAAAAGAAGAAATAGATTGATTATGTTCAAGTGCTCAAGGTTGAAGAAATTCAAATTATCACATGAAGATGTTCAAGTTATGGTGAATAATCTTAGGTACAATATGCAATTCATTGTTATAAGCTTTCTAAAGTTCTAATCTTAGGTACAATCATGCTCACAAACTTTCATCTAAACCTTTCTAAAGTTACTATAATAATGTTGCATGATTCTCATCCAAAAAGGTTTTTAACTTAGAATTTTTTTCAAGTTTTCAAGCAGGTAAATCGATTTACCTTGACAGGGAAATTGATTTACCAACACTCTGTTGCTGAATTTTTGACAGGAAAATCGATTTATTTCAAAGGGAAATCGATTTACCCTGTGTAATTTTGCAGATTTTTTAACGTTAAAAAAGGAAGGGAAATCGATTTACCTACTGATGAAAATCGATTTACCTCTATTTGAAATTGAAAATTCTGATTCGTTTTACACCTATTCATTATTATACCTCTTCCAAATCATTGCAATTTTTTCTTTCAAAGAGGTATCATTTTCTATATAAATATACATCAGAATTTTCTCAAAAACACGAATCACTTTCATTAACTTTTTCATAAAAATTCTCTAAACAAACTTTCATAAAACTCTTTGAAACTTTCTTGCATAATTTAAATTTAATTTAGATAAAAGTTTCCTGAGCACTTAAAGTTTATTATTCTGAATTAATATATTGAAAGTGAAAACAAACTATTGGAATTTTGTTGTATCAAAATTCTCCTGTACTCAAATTTGTATCCAAACTCTTGTATAAAATTTAGATTAGTGTGAACACCTTGCTGTCCAGGATTGTTGGAAGCAAGAGAGTGAAAAAGAGAGGATTGTTCTCTTGTTTCACTTTGTATAAGGGGAATCACATTGTTGTCCAGTATTGTTGGAAGCAAGAGAGTGAAAAAGAGAGGATTGTTCTCTTGTTTCACTTTGTAGAGATCATAAGGGGAATTACCTTGCTGTCCAAGATTGTTGGAAGCAAGAGAGTGAAAAAGAGAGGATTGTTCTCTTGTTTCACTTTATAAAGATCACAGTGAAATCCTTCACAGGGTGTGAAGGGAGTGGGCGTACCATTAGAGAACCACTATAAATCTCTTGTGTCCATTTTCTCTTTCACTGCTCTCTTTATTCTTCTGTACTTTATTCATATATTTATCACAAACTTTCAAGAAAATAAAATTACCATAACATCTCTAAAAATAACCAAATAGTTATAAAACCTAATTCACTCCCCTCTTAGGTTGCACTCTTAAACTTACTTAATTTGACAAAAACTACGTTGCCACCATGATTTGACTAAAGCCACCGTCAATTCAAAGATATACTTAATAGAAGAGTTATTATTTTCTACAAAAACACCATTGATGTCTAAGTTTTAAACCGCAACTTTTTAGGTTCGATCCCTAGCTCATTATAAACAAAAAAACAAATATTTCATCATGCACAACATTGTTTTTATCATTGAATCAATAAATTTTACCATTAGATTAAATGAAATATGATGTGACATATTGATTCTATGATGAGACTTATTAATCCAATGGTTGAAACAAACTTATGCATAGTGAAAAATTCATCTAACTTATGCACCATAGACTTGGCCTTAAACCACTACTAAAAATTATATTAATCATAAACATTTTTGTTTTTTGGTAAAGCTAAACAATCATTTCATATCCTTAAAAAAAAAAAAAAGAAACACTCGACATGATTTTAAATTGCGGTCCACATCCATAATTGCGATCGCAGTATTGCTATTGCGGTAGCCTCCACAACTACGTCGCAACGCAATTGCGGTGTGATTTTCATTCACGTGTACGGCCGCATTATAATCACATCAGAAGCTACATCAAAAGTCACATTAGACGATTTTGGCCATGTTCGTTCAAATTTTCTCAAAAAAAATAAAATTTATGAATCTCAAATCCTAATTTGCATCAAATCTAACGAAAATCTAACTTTTAACAATCTCTCAACCATATATTTTAATCACGTTCGAATCAATGCTTATGGAATAAACTAAGATTCTACAATTGTGAGTAAATAATGTAATGACATAGTGGTGTCATTCTATATATAATTTGTGAAATTTCAAAATGATTTTACACCACAACAACCGTATTGTGCGCAACCGCAACTACAATAACCACAATCGCAACAACTGTAACCGTAACCACAATCGCAACAACTGTAACCGTTAGTGCATCTGCGACCACAACCGCAATTTAAAACCATACTCTTAAATAAGATGTAACATTTCTCTCTTATTATTACTCCCCCACAAACTCCAAAATAAACTTTTTGGTGGAGAGAACAAAGTGCTCAAAAAGCTGAAAATATGAGAGTTTTGAGGCTTATTTATAATAATTGAAAAGTTAAAAACTAGATCTGAACTAAAGACAAAGAAAACCCACAAAGTAGAAAACACATGCAATTGGAAAAGAAACATAAAAGTCTTGCCATAGAGAAGGAGATACAAGCCAAGAAAGAAGAAGGAAAAAATGACTCACAGGAAATCAAGAAGAAGAACGCATGACAGATGAAAAAGAAAAATGAAGGTTGGTGTAGTAGCAATGGCTCCTTGACATGAATTAGGTTTTTTTTGAAGTTGACATGAATTAGGTTACACAAAAGTACTTTTATATTGAAATTATTGGGCTACAAATTAAGCCCAATACCAAACAAGCCCAAAGAATATTGAAAATATAGATTTGTTTTTTTTTTTTTACAAAATGAAAAATATAGAAATTTTGTACTTTCCCTTATAGAAAAAAATTTATATTTAAGTTAATTGAATAATTGATGTGACCTACAATATAGACTTGATACATCAATCATTTAATGAATTTAAAAATCAATCTTTTTTTATAATAAAGCCTAAAGTAAGAATTGGAAATGATCGATGGTGGATCTAGATATTTTCTTTAACGATGATAGAAAATACTCCACTCGACTCTTATTTTAAAACCTTCCAACAAATTTTAAGATATTAAAAAAACGACTTAATTGCACATTTGGTTTCTTCAAAAATGTTTCAAGTTGGCCCCTTATGTTTATTTTGTTTCAAATGGGTCCCTTATATTTTAAAAGTTTCAAGTTTGTCCCTCAAGTTTTTAAAAGTTTCAAGTTGGTCCCTCAAGTTTCTAAAATATTAATTAGTCAATTAATCCTATAAAGATGATTAAATAGGGAGTAACTAATTCAAATTTTCGAAACTTGAGAGACCAACTTGAAATTCTTAAAACATAAGAGACCAACTTCAAACCTAAAATAAACATAAATTACTAAATGTGCAATTAAGTATTTTTTTAATATCTTAAATTTTGAAGTAGGGTGATTATTGAGTAGTTTAGTATATTGATCGAGTACTTTAGTATATTATATTTTGAAATACATTAATATCTTTTGAAGGATGTTTTAGATGTGAACGATTTGATATTGTAATATTTTGCTTTAGGTTGAATTACTTGGTAATGGTAATTGAAGTGCTTAGGGAAACACTAATAATTTGAAGTACTTCAAATTATATTAGTAAATATAGGGAAATTACATATGAATGAAAGGTAAACGGACAACAAGCTGCGCCGCTAATCCTTTTTGAATAGCAAAACCAATCCCTTATTATGTTTATTTATTATTTTTTTAACAAATATTTTGTTTTGAAAAAACAAAAGTTTTAAAAAAAAATTGTGGGGAAAAAAACAAGCCGATTTTTTTATAAAAAAAAGCAAATAGCGACGCCTCTTTTCTCGACGCACGTCCAACCGCTGCACTAAGCATTTAGCGACGGTGTTGACCGACGCTAATTATATTTTTTGAATCAAAGCCAATTTCCAACTTCAATGTAATATAAGCCTAAAAAAATTAGTTGTAGTGAAAGATTTGTCATAAAATTGTGTTTCTTTTACATATAAATTTTACATATTTAACCATATAATAAAAGAGTGTAAATTAATGTACGTTTCAATGGGAAATTCCTTACACATACTACTTTACATACCGTATATGTTGTCTATTAATAATATATTAAAATCGATTACCACCAAAGTTACTAATTTATCCTTATTACTTTTAACCACGTTGTATGTTTTATATCCTTCATTGTAATTTCAAAAAAAAATAATAATAATTAAAAAAAATGTTTAACTACATATTTGGTCCCTTACGTTTATTTTAGGTTTCAATTTGGTCCCTTACGTTTAAAAAGTATCAATTTGGTCCCTTACGTTTATTTTAGGTTTCAAGTTAGTCCTTTCCGTTAGTTTTGTCACTTTCAACGTTTGAACAGTACACGTGTCACTGTGTCCAAGTGTCACGTGTCAGTCCACATATGCAAATTGACTGCCACATGTGACAAAATTGACGGAAAGGACTAACTTGAAACCTAAAATAAACGTAAGGGACCAAATTGATACTTTTTAAACGTAAGGGACCAAATTGAAACCTAAAATAAACGTAAGGGACCAAATGTGTAGTTAAAATATAGAAAGATGAAACGGTTCAAAGGAAGAAGCAAAAGAAACGCCCTATTCGAACTTGGAGAAAGATGAAACAGTTGATGCTTGAAAGACTTTTACCTGAAGATAACGAACAAATTTTGTATAAGATGTATATTGTATGTGTTTAGGGCAAGCAATCAGTGACCGAGTACACGGTTGAATTCTTACGTTTTTCTGAACGTAATGAATTAGGTGAGTCCGAGAATCAGAAAGTGACTCGTTATATTATTGTTTTGAAAAGTTCGTTGCAAGAGAAGATGAGATTACAAACTGTTTGGACCGTTGCTGAAGCGTCCAACCTAGCTTTGAAGGAGGAATTATTAGAGAAACCCCCCTTAAATTCCTCAAATTTCAGAAGGTATTCTCCAGAGAATAATGCTGATGACAAAGAGAAAAGTGCAACAACCAAAGATTCAAACCCTGTTAACAAAGCAGACAATTCTAAGTTAAAAACCTTTTTGGATGGGAATCATGCAACATTATTATAGTAACTTTAGAAAGGTTTAGATGAAAGTTTGTGAGCACCTAAGATTGTACCTAAGATTAGAACTTTAGAAAGCTTATAACAATGAATTGCATATTGTACCTAAGATTATTCACCATAACTTGATCAACATCTTCATGTGATAATTTGAATTTCTTCAACCTTGAGCACTTGAACATAATCAATCTATTTCTTCTTTTCCCATATTTGTCTTCATCAAAATAACTTCAATTTAGAAGCTTGTCTTCACATTAAGGTGTCTTCACATTGCTCTTAACTACATGAACATTTCATAATCCTTTTTATATTATAGAATATTAACTTTTTATATTATAGAACATTAAGGTGTCTTCATATATATAAATTCACTTTGCCATTCGAAAAAAAAATACTACTTTTCCATATTTTTTACAAGCTTGTTTACCAAATATTCAATAATATTGAAGTATCACGAAGCAGTCAATCAACAAAGACATGATGTCTTTAGTTTGACACATGATTGTTCTTTGATATCATCTGCACACAACTGTAGACACTTATTTAAGGATCTGAAGCGTGATTAAGGACTACCTCATTTATTTTAAATGATGAATTTGTATATATTCAACAAGACATCAAACTCTTAACATGTTCAATATTGCAAGTTAATTACAGTATTATGTGTAAGGCCGAGTAATAAGATTTGTAGTACTCAATTTCAAAATATTGCAAAAATATTGCAAATTAGAATCGGAGTCATACCTTTAGATGAGAACATGCACGTTCAATCTTGTAGTTATCATTTTGGTTCACGATCAACTTCACCAAAGGAAGATCTTGTTTCTATGCTCATCCATCTAGGAATGTATACATTGTAATAGTAATTTATCATGCACTTCATAGATTTTGATGGAAAATACTCCATGGCGAGCTTCCAAAATTTTGTGTGATTCAATAGTAGATACGATTTTACTAGAGAATCAAATTTTATTTGCTCTTCCATTGTCCATGATTTTGAAACATCTTCTCCGATTTCGTCAAACTTCCAACTTAAGAAAGCAGTACCGATCTTCAATTTTAAGCATTCTCTAGCTTCAGCAACGTGTTTTTTAACACAGTTGGGTGATTCAGGATTGTCACATGAGCATGAGTCCGGTCTACCTTTTCCAATACTTTTTGCATTGGTTTCAGATAAAGATGGCATTGGCCAAATTTGGGTGCCCAACCACTTCAAACAATCATCGCTATTATATTTTTTTATGTTGGTTGTGCCCTCCCATTTCGGAATTTCAGCTTGAAACCTAGGTCCGATAGGAATAACTGGTCTTGGAAGATGGTTACCCCTCGAAGGCAAAAATTTCTTCGGTGACTGAATGGGATCTATGTCTTTTGTTTTTGGTGTCTCCTCGATTGATGTCTTGGTACGACCAGAATAAATACTATCAACCCTAAAATCTCTAATTTGGATATTCAAGCTCGCTCGATTCATAAGAAAACTCGACCCTTTAATAGAATCATCAAAATTACTTAGGTGAGAATAGTCTTGTTTACAAACACCACAAAATTCTGCTTTTCCATTTTGAGCAAGGAAACCATATTCTTGTGTTCCTTGTAAAATAATTCTTTTTCCATCTGATAGTGTTGAACATGACGGGGAAACAGTTGGGTTTCTTATTTGATCTTTGACATTTTCACTACTATGTTTTTCTATACCAATGAGTTCATAGCTAGTAGCAAATTTACCATCAATTTTGTATTGGTCAAATTTCCTCTTCTAAAATTAAAAAAAAAATAAAAAAATGTTAATAATAATTTTGAGGATGTTTTGTATATTCATAAGTTGCAATAGCTAAAAACTTACAATTTTTTTTTAAGAAGCTAAATTAGCCCACCCAAATTGACAACAGAGAGAATCAAACTCAAAACTTACAATTTTACAGACTAATTTGATGATTTACTTTAATACATATTATAGAAAATTACACACTCATTTCTAAAAGGGTTAATAGGTGTTTACCCCCTGAAATGTGGGCGAGTTTTGGTTTATCCCCTATAATTTTATTTTTTTTATTGTAATGTGAATATTCTCTCGTTTACCCCAATGAAATATGTTAACATAAGATTCTGTTCTTTTGCCCCTTTAATGTTAGGGAATTTTGGTTTACCCCCTCACTGACCATGCTAAGTCATCATTTTTGTGGAATTTAAGTCAACATATTCCATGAGGGAGTAAACGAGAGAATCTTTACATTACAGAGGGGTTAACAAAAATATAATATTGCAGGTAAACCAAAATTCGCCCACATTTGGGGGGTGGTTTAAATCCCTATTATCCCTTTCTAAAAAGATCTTTTAATTACGGTATCATTTAATATTAAAATATACGTTCTCCTAAATTTAAAAGTTAATTAGTGTTTTGATTTAATCAATTTTAGCATAATCGAAATCGGCATACATATTTTTTTTTTTTGTCAATTAGCCAAGTGATTAGAAATTTCACCCTTAAGTTGGGTAAGTAGGATGACTGGGGTTCGAATCTCAGCCTCCTACATATATAATGCAATGTCCTTCTTTTTTTCCCTTTTTCTATTCACATCATTAACATATTGTTTTAAATCTTGTTATCAATAAAAGATTAAGAAAAAATTTGAAAAATCATAGAAGTGGATAAAAAAATTAAATTTTATATTTTAAATAAAATTAATAGTAGAGAATACAATATTAATTATCTTTTAATTTCCTTCTTCAAAGCTCCCTCATATACTATCTCTTCTATTGAATCTCTTTTGATTAATTTTTTTTTTTTTTTTTGGGGGGGGGGGGGGGTGAGGATGTTAGGAAAACCTCTTAGATTAGCTGGAAAACTATTTGTTTGCGTAAGGAGTATAGGGTTTGGGGGTTCAGCAGTTGATGGAGTTTAACTTAGCCTTGTTAGGGAAATGGTGTTGGAGGTTGTTGTTGTATAGAGGGGGTCTGTGGTTTAGAGTGCTAGCGGCTCGTTATGGTGTGGAGGGAGGTAGGGTGAAAGCGGGGGACAGACGAGGGTCTTCGTGGTGGAGGGAGATTGTGAGGATTAGGGACGGTGTTAGAGGTTCTACAGGAGGATGGTTTGGCGAGAGTATCTTAAAAAAGGTGGGGATAGGTCTGATACCTTGTTCTGGACCAATCCTTGGTTGGGAGGGAGTCCGTTGTGTGAGAGGGTAGGCGTTTGTATGACTTGTCCGAGAACAAATCAAGGTTGGTAGCTGAGACAGGAGGGGGGCGTGGGTGTGGCGGAGGCAGTTGTGGGCTTGGGAAGAGGAGATGTTGAGGGAGTGTCAGGCCTTACTTCTTGGTGTCTCTTTGCAGGCTCAACTTATAGACAGGTGGCTTTGGTTGCATGACCCTGATCATGGCTACTCTGTCGCGACGCTTATCAGCTTTTGACTTCTCAGGACTCTGTTATTCTGGATGCTAGTTATGATCTTATTTGGCACAAACAGGTTCCCCTGAAGGTTTCTCTTTTTGCATGGCGTTTACTGCGGGATAGGCTGCCCACTAAAGTCAACCTGGTCACCCGAGGCATCATATCGTCTACAACTATCTCGTGTGTTTTTGGATGTGGTGGGGTCGAGTCGGCTCATCACTTGTTCCTTTCCTGCAGTACTTCTGGTTCTCTTTGGGCTTTGGTTCGATCGTGGATTGGTGTTCCTATGTTGGACTATATTACTTTATCTGATCATTTTGTCTAGTTCACTTTTTCAGTAGGTGGCTCTCGCACACAACTGTTTTTTATGTAGCTTATTTGACTTGCTTATGTTTGGGTTATATGGACGGAAAGAAATCATAGATTATTCAGCGGCTCAACAAGTACTGCTCATCATTTGTTGGAAAATATCAAACTGTTTTTCTATAGGTGGTTGAAGACGACGAGTGTGTCTTTAGTCTCAAACTACCATAGCTGGTGGTTTGATCCTTTACTTTGTTTGGGTCTTGTATGATTTATTTTATCATTTTTTTCCTTGACTCCTTGTAAATATTTTTAGTCGTTCTTGGTACATCTTGTGCTGGGGAGACTGTTTATTAATATATATTTCATTTTGGCTTGTTCAAAAAAGAAAATCATCTTTTAAATTGAAAGTTATAACTAAAAAAACAAAAATTCTTTCAAAATGTTGGTTTATGGTTTTCAGGTGTGTAAATTAATTAGTTATCATATATATATATATATATATATATATATATATGATTGCAGAGACAAATCTCTCGAGTTGAGTATGACTATAATTGTCGTCAAAGCTCTCCTTCAAAGAGTCTTAATTACACTGCATTCCCAAAAAAATGAAATTTAAACACAAGCCTCTATTTAATCTAGAGGAAACTCAAAGTATCTCATTCAAATGGTCTTGAATATCCTAGTTATAAGCAACCATTAAAAGATTCATGTGTAAGATTAGAGACAAGTTATGATAACTGAATCATATCTTGTCTCAATCCAATTTTTGGTGAGACAACGATATAAGATAAGTTAATCCTGAAACTTATCATATTTTATCTCTATAATTAAAAATCTTATCCTGAGTTGAGCTGGGTTACCCGGCATGATATGATAAGAAAATAATTACTTAATTACTCTATACAATATATTTTTAAATAAAAAATGAAATCAATAAAATATAAATAATAAAATAATTTGATATTAAATGAAAAGTAAAATAGTTAATTTTTAAATCTATGCGTAATTTTGTAATTTATATAATCTAAAGAATCAAAATTCTACTAAAATTAGAATATTTAAAAGTAAAATAATTATAAAAAAAAATCTAAAATAGGGATATTAATTTAATTTATAACAAATTAAATATAATTTTCTGGCAATGGTAGTTTTGTTATTTACCTATAAGATATATCATATATTTATTTATCTTACCTAACATGTATAATTGAATTATTTATTTGATTATGATTCTTATAAAAAATTTAACTAGTTTATTTGCTCATGATTTTTATTTAGAATTATATAAAATTATTTGATTAGTTATTTAAATTTTTTATTTATAAAATTTAAAGTATTAAAAAATAATTTAGTAAAAAAAATAATTAATTTACAAGAGTAAATTTGTCATTTAAATATGATATCTATCTCAACATATTATTATGAGGTATGTATAAAAAAATATGTTACGATAATTATCATGTTTGTTATCCTGTGTCAAACACATTAACAGTTATCTTACTTATATCATGTCCTATTTTTTAGGTAAATTAAGAGCATTATAAACATCATAGTAACTAGTTGACATTAGAGGGACATCTAGTAGCACTAATTTTATGTATCTTTGCTCATATATAATATAGGAAAAAACTAACGTGTATGCTTAAGGCATTTGTTAGTGCACTATAATAGTAATTTTGTATGAAAAATTGTGTATTTTATCTTTTTAGAAGTCAAACATTTTTTTGTTCAAGACATAATTGCTATTTGAAATATCTTAACATGTGTCCATAGGGCACATGTTAGCATGACCCTATAATATGCCAAAAAGGAGAAACTATACGGATCACGATGCTCTGTTGTAGTTAGAGCTCACAGTTACACGCTGTTAAGATATGGAGAAACTATACGTAGCATGACCCTATAATATGCCAAAAAGGAGAAACTATGCGGAGCAGATCTCAGTCATCCATTTCAAATCGGTTGGTTCAGATTACATCTTAACAAAATCAGTACAAAACAATCTCAACCATTAATTTCAAATATGACGGTTCTGATTAAATACAGCGTGAAAACTGTGTGGATAATTACTGCATCAAATCCTGTTCCGAAACTATATATACAAAGTGGGGGGCAAACCTTGCCTAGATAAAACCAAAAAGAACAAAAAGAAAATAAAAACAAAAAACAAATCCAAAATTAGGGAGACTGTCCCTAAATTAGTCCTTAGTAAAGACACGGGGCAAGGTTTCCCACCAAAGAAAACCATTGTAATGTACCCAAGAGATGTGACACTTCCATATTCCAATCTAATACTCCTAAGAAGATCCTATCATTATCCTATTTTACCCATCATGTCACTATTATATCCTACACATCAAATGTGCTCTTACTTCTCAAGAAAAACTAGTGCAATTCATAGATATCTCTCATGCATTTATTAGAGGAGAATACATAATTACTACGGTGTTGATTTTTTTTTGTCAAGTAATTAAGTTGCTAGAACTTGACATTTAAGATGAATAAGTGGAGTGTTCAGAGTTCGAACTCCGACTCCTGCCTATATAATACAATATACCTACCAACTAAGGTAAACTTACAAGGACACCGCAATGTTGATTTTAACATAACAAAACATGTAATTTAAATGTCTATAGAGAGATTGAATTGTAATTTACCCTAAAATATTGATGATATATCCATGTCACATTGTATAAAAAAAATGAATACATACCTGTGGATTTTTGGAACTAGAATTCAAAAGGGCATGATCTTTGTGATTTTGAAGTCTATGATGTGATGACTTATTTTCACATGCTAGGTCTTTTGAACATATCATCATATCACTACCATCAAACAACCCAAAAGCATATTTTTTTAAGTTTCTAGTTGTTCCACTTGAGGCAAAGTATTCATTAGTTACAACAGTTCATTGGTTTTGGTTCTCTAAATCTGATATCTCTTTCAATAAAACTTACACTATCAAAGTGATACTGTAGAAGATTTGGAAGAGCCTCAATATCTTCAAGCAAGAGCAATGATTAGGGGTATGTGGCTATTAAATGCAATTTTGTTTCCACTTTTTAAAGTAGAATTTTGTTTTTGAAATTGAAGAAATTCTAACAAGATGTAGGAACGACGGTAGCACAAAGAGAACAAGAACTCAAAGAGAAGAACAAAAAGCAGCCACAATTGAACGATATAACAGTCCGTTACTATGTTAAGTCAATGAAATGGTGCAAAAGTATCAACATACCTACAACAAATCAAAAAATAATAATAAAAATTAGTGTTCGTGAACAAATTTCCCAAAATTGCAATATCGGTTTTCAAACCTCTACGGTACTGGGATTGCATTGCAATGGCGCCGCTTTACACTTGCTATAGCGGCTGCTATCATTGCTATTCTCAACAGTGTTTCATGGTCCAATGGTGTGGCACTGGAGGACCTCGCTGCCACACTACATTGTTATATCATCGTTATAGCGCGCAATTAACAATATGCCATCTAGATGGAACACTACTCGATTTTCACGGTTCAACTGGTCGAGTAGTTCGGTTTGGTTTATGTATCATTAGTTTTATGAAATATGAGTTTTTTTTGTTTTATAACCCTCTGGTTCCTAGGGGAAAGGGACCCTAGTAGTCCAGAGTTCGGCCGCGAGGTAAGTAAAGTCTGGCCAAGAAATTGTTTCACCCAGGAATCGAACCCGGGTTCTCCCGAAATCCTTCCTTTTTGGTGAAGCTCATTAACCACCTGAGCCTAATGACTTGGTTTATGAAATATGAGTTTTGTTTTTGAAGAATAACAAATTTAGGGAGTTTTCATTTAGAGTAACATTTAATATTTTGATTGAAGAAGTTTGGGTGGAAAGAGATTCGAAACAAGTTTGAATAGATTAAAAGAATTTTATAGTTCTTTATAAATGGAAACTAACATAGAGACTAAACAATAATCGGAAGGTTTAATTGCACTTTTGCTCCCCCTATTTTACAAGATTCAAGAATTTGGTCCCCTATTTTAAAATCAAACATTCTTACCTCCTTATTTTATTTTATTTTTCTGCATTTTGGTCCCCAAGCCCATTTTTTAACCAGCCGGCAGGAAAAACACTGATGTGGCAAGAACAACACGTGGCAAGACCAACATCCAAATCAACATTTTTTCTGTCGGCTGGTTAAAAAGCGTTGATATGACAGTATCCATGTGGCAAAGAATAGTATTCACATCAGTGTTTTTTAACCAACTGACAAGAAAAATGCTTATATTTTTTATTAAAAATGATACATTTGTTGATATGTATTTGTTCTTTGCCACGTGGATACTGCCACATCAGCGTTTTTCCTACCGGTTGGTTAATAAATGAGGTGGGGACCAAAACTGCAAAAATATCAAAATAGGATGGCAAGAATGTTTGATTTTAAAATAAGGGGACTTAAATCGTTAATCTTATAAAATAAAGGGACCAAAAATATAATTAAACCTATTTGAAAAAATGAACTAAATCTGACAACCAAAGAGATTAGGTCTAGACTCTCACAAATTTGACAAATTAAAGTTTAAATCTTGTTTAGAAGAGGTATTTGTATCCATATTTAGTGTCATATCTATATTTAGTGTCTATATTTAGTGTCTGACACATCTTAATTAACATCCATAAGAGAAAATCTATAGAAAACACCCCCCAAAAAAAAATTAGACTAAGATCAAATCTCACATATCTTAATTAACATCATAGGCTATGAAGCATAGGTACGTACTTGTACCGGGTACATGCACGGTACTCGAACGGTATGCACGGATTCATACCTATTTTTATTTAGTTGATTTGAGATGATGGATACAGCAAAAACGTATAGGCCGTTGAAAAATCTCTTAAAAGTGTTTCAATTTTTTTATTATATATTTCAATGATGAAAATAGTGGAGATAGTGGACAAAAAAAGTAGATCTCCAAAAGTAATCACTTAAAAAAAATTAATATTTTATATTAACCTATCGGCGGTATCTTAGATTTTCTAAAGATGTCGTATTCCGTACCGGTAATCATATCGGGTACCAGTACCGTAACCATAGTTAGAAAACGTTGATCATATAGGAGAAAATCTATAGAAAACACATCTTAATTGTTGGAACACCAAGATCAGATCTGAGATATGGCTTGCAGAATTAGACTAAAATTACAATTATGCTTTGATTACACTTTGTTTAGATCCTTAACGAAGAAAAAGAAAACCAAACAATAGACAAAGTATAGAAAACGCATGCAAAAGGGAAAATGAAGAAAGAACGACTCACCATAGCAGCAGCATGACAGATGAAGAGACTAAAAGAAGGATCTAGAGATGGCTCCCTTCAACAAAGAAGTCATGAGTTCTATAAAAAAAAAACTGATGAGTTTGAGTGAAAATTAGACTTTTATATTGAAACTAATGGGCCTACATAGCAAGCCCAATATTCAAACAAATCCAAAGGATATAGAGCAAATTTCCAAAATCATTTGAGATTTAACAAGTCCTTGCTGCATAATTATTGTTTCTACATGTGTCAAAAAAAAATTATTGTTTCTACATTAAAGATGTTTCTAGTTATCAATCGTTAGTTGGTTCAGTGGTGATCCAATCGTTAGTTGGTTCAGTAGTGATTGACGCTGAACTTGATAAGGAGGACCACGGTTCGATCCCCGCAACTACGATTGGAAGGGAGCTGGGACCACTTGATGCCAGAATTGACCTACCGAGTCATATTAAACTGGTGATGAAAAAAAATGGATGTTTCTAGTTTGTAAGTTTTTTTTTTGACAGATAGTTTGTAAGGTTATGTTGTTGTGTCATTTTGTTATTTACGTGATCACTGATGGGTCTGCAAGTGCACGAAAATATCGGTTATAGTATAAAAGACTATTGATCCCACGGAGACCAAATTGTCAAGTACCACGTTGTTTATCTAAGGCGGTGCGAATTAGTTTGATTGCGAAATAAGAAAAATGACTGTTTTTAATTAATATATAATGACGAGAGACTAGAATAAAATTCACATCGACCATTGGTACCCGATAAGTTTTATTTTATAATTATAACAGGAAAAGATTAAATTAAAGAAGTTGTCCGCTTTCGTGCGCCCGACTACGAATTTTGACTTTGTAATCTATTCGACCGCTTTCACGTGTACGCCTTACGACTTCAAAATTCGGTTTGAAAAATAATCAATTTTTACTTAAAAAGTTTAAAATACAAACCTCCCCTATTTGTTTCTCTAAGTGACACAAACCACCCAGGGGCGGACCTTTGTGAGGCTTGGTGTGGCTATAGCCACACCATCTCGGCCCAAATTTTTTCGAAAAATAATAATAATTTTAGAAATAATTTTAAGTTATTCTTTATACATATTCATACAAATATTGATGCAAATATTAGTTTAGAGTTTATTATTAATGACTGTAAGTCTCTTGGTACACATTAATTTAAATATTAGTGCAAATATTAGTTTATAGTCTATTATTGTTGATTTCAAATCCTTAGTTATACAAAATGTATGATTTTAAGTTATATACTTTATTTTTATAATAATCAATTTTGATTTTGTTTGTCAAAAAATAATGGATTACTAATTATTGAATTTGTAGAATTAACTATTGAACTAACATAAAACAATAGGTTTAATTTTTTCAAGTAAGATGATATGAGTAAAATTGGAATAAAAATTACTCCATAAGTTATAAGCTTATAAAAAAGTTTATCAAAATAATCTATAAGCGAGTATAATTTTGGGTTCTATATATTTTGGTCCAAGGTAGAATCTTGTGAAGTATCAAACAATAGTAATATTAATATGTATGATTTAACATATATTCAATTAGTTATAGCCTTTTTTTTCCGAGAATTTTGTAATTTTTTGGATTGTTGCTCTGTTGGTCTCTTTTTTTTTTTTTACGGAAATGTGCTTATAGCATTTCATTAATCAGAATGTGTTCAATACAATATGGTATATCAACCAAAATTTGGGGACTAGCTAAATATGTGGCCGCTTTAGCTAAACTATGAGCAACCTCATTTGCTTGTCGCCTAACAAACTCAACACGAGAGTTATTATAAAATTGGGAAAAAATACTCTTACAATGCGTGATTATATCACCGAATTCAGTAGCATCATGTGTACGTGCATGGAACCTGTCTACTACTTTCTTTGAATCAAGCTCAAAATCAACCGGTCCCGAATTTAATCATGAACCCAAGTAAGAGCATAGAGTAACCCAAGGGCTTCTCCAATATGAACTGCACACACAGGAGTAAATTGGTCCTACCTAGCCAAAACAAAGGCTTCAAGCTCGTCTCTAATGCATATGCCAATTCCCACTTTATTATATTGAGATGAGAAAGAAGCATCTATGTTACATTTAAAACGCCTGGTGGTAGGCTTGGTCCATTTTATAACTTGCAAGGCATTCTGATTTGAAGGAGCAACACCTTCTTTTTTTTGAATATACATGTTGTATTATTAGTAATTTCATATATTGTTTGTTGTTTAACTAAATTATCGGGATGATGATGAATTTTTTCGATAATGCTAAAAAAATTTAGCCCCACCGATAATTCATGTCTGTATCCGCCCCTGAAACCACCCCTTAGTGTTAACACCGTCAATCTCTGTTAGATAACAGTGATAAAAGTGTATCCCAATATGAAACTTCTTCAAAGAAAAAAAAAAAAAAGGAAGACCAAGTCTTAATAATTCCATAGACGGTAAAATCGGCTAAAGATGGTGGAAACAAAAGAGAGATTTCCATAGAAAATTAAGAGGTTTCCATAACCACTACATATCAGTTTGTAAACATGTGGCAAGTACCAGTTTCCACAAAAAGATGCATGAGAAGAAATATTAACGCCCTTTTAAACGGATTAAAAGTTCAGTCTCCTACAAAAATAAGTAACCCTATAAATCCTAGATCAATAGAACAGGGGATGTTGATCTCACAAAAAAAAACTTAACTGTATTAGTAAAGAAGTGGGGTGTTTGTGTATTAATAAAAACTTAATAGACTTCAGGGGGAGGTGAGTAGATTTTTCCCTAAATTTAATTTTTGATTTTTTCTACGGTCAAATACAAATCTCATTCTTTCAAATTGAAAACAGTATCGCCTTAATTTCAGCTCTCGGACTTAAAAATAATTCCTGTTATATTTATTAATCATATCACTTATCGAAATACCTTCGGTACGACGGTCATTATATTCCACAACCTCTAGAAATCTACTCGGACATAGTAATATCAATAATAACTAGTATGTTAGCCCGTGTCATGCACAGGATTATTTTCTTTTTTAATATTATTTATGTGTTTATTTTAATATATTATTTGAATAATTTGGTTAAAAATTCTAAGATAAAATTGAGATAGATTTTACATGATATATATGTTTAACGATGTTACGGAATAAAGCGAGATGAATAATATTATTTCACTTCTCGTTCTACACTACTAAGAGATAGATTTTTTCTCTAATCTTCATCCCTGAGACTATATAGTGATCGTATAAATATAAAATAATTATAAATTTCATTCTCAAATGAAAATTTAATTAATCAAGGTGCATTTTTAATAATGGGGTCAAAAGTGTTCCACGTTTATCATTTTATACCCGTGAGAGATTCTCTCTCTCTCTCACACTATTTCTGCATCTCTCCCACAAGATAATTTTCATTTTTTTAATAATATTTATTTGTTTAAGTTCTTTTTTTTTTCTTTTCAAGGTTGTCTGTGTCATTTTTCATTTTATATTATTTTGAATATTGTCTATATTTTTCTTTCAATTGTTTATGAGATTAATTTTATTTAATTTACTTGAGAATGAAAATACGACATATGTTTAGGGATGTTATAGGGGCATAATGGGGTCAGAAGTACTCCCCCATTCCCCGTTCAACAACACTATTCTCTCTCCCTCCGTCTCTCTCTCACGTGTCTATCTCCCAGTCCCGTAACTCTATATGGACTCCATTAACAAAAAAATATTGTAAATTTCATACGGTTTCTCAAATGAATATTAACCATGTTTCTATTCTCAAACTTTTTATTGTCATTGTACTACAAAGAAGCAATTTTCACGTGTGAGCGTCAAATGAAAAAATCTACGTATGAATCTCCACTCACATTGATAAATTTGCATCCCTAAAATGATTTGAACTAAGGTTTATGGAAAGCTTAAAATTGGAAATTATAAAAAAAATCCATAGATTATAAAAAATTAAGATACATAAACTAATTAAATGACACATAAACAATTTTTATGAGAATTCACGAGAGAGCTCCGTAAGAATCGCGCTATATATATAATAGAGATTAATAAAGCTTTATCAAGAAATTTCATCTTTCTTGAATCAGGGAACAGGGAAACGTGAAAAGCAACAACTGAATAAAGCATAAAAGTAACAATTGAAAAGTAGTAATCCAGCAACTTGAATATATTAGAAACAGTAGCAAATTAACAAGTAAATACACTAAACAGAATGGGAAAACCTGGAAAAAGCTTAAACTGAATTCAAATTACTGAAGGTTGTTGTTAAAAGCTCAACAGGGCAACGTATGGCCGCCGATGATATATGAAAACAAAGCTCCAAACTTAGAAAATAAAATTGCAATATGAGAAAATAATTGCTTTTAAAAAGTGTAATTTTTTTTGTCAAAAAAAAAGAAGTGTAATTTTTGGGTCTCATAAAGCTTTGATCCGAAAAATCAATTACAAACTGGTATTTATAGACTGAAATTCGTGTTGAAATGCTCCAAAATCGTGTTGAAGTAGGGGAGAAAAAATAGGAAAGCGGAAGAAGAAACTGCTTGAACAAGATTTGCGTTGGCTGATCACCGTCACAAGGTGTGACGTTCAGCCCTTCATGAAGAACCTGTTTATTTTCCAGATTGCGACGGCCTACTGGCGTCACTAGGTGTGACGGCCTGCCCGTCAGTGTGTAGTTGAACTTTCCTTTCCTGTCTGTGCGTTGACTTCTGTAGCGACGGTGATGTCTGACGCTATCTTGACTGTCACAACCTACTGGAAATTGAAATTTTTCCACTTTTTTCACCGTTTTTTCATTGTTTCGATACGCAATGACCTTAATTCAACATATACCTGAAATAAACACGAAAAATCAATATAAAAGCATAAAATCGATTTAAAACATGTGTAAATCAAATTAAAATAATAGTGCATTTTACGTGTTATCAATCACTACAACATTGAACATTTTCTATGTAATACAACGCTTCTTATAAAACATCTTAAAAAATTGTTTCAGCAATATCCATCAAGCAACGGTATTTTGAATGAGTTGTCATTGATTTACTATTATTTTTATATAGTTTAAGACACCATTAAAAAAATAAGCCACTGAATTTGGTCTAGTGGTGAGAGGTTTGGGTAGTATGTCATAGTTCTAGGTTCGATCCCCAACTCATTGTAAACAAAAAAAAACAACACCATTAAAAAACGTTTCCAATATAATGAAGTAAAATTTAAATATCTTTATTTATTTATTTATTAGTTTTCATAGTTGACTAGGCTCGTTTCTTTCTCATTTTTGTTGTTGTTGTCTGCATCTTCTCGTGTTTCTCATTCATCGGAAAACTTTGCACTCCTCGTATCATTACAAAAAATGCAGAAAGCATCGTCTATCAAGCACACTTCTGTTTCTTGTACAATTTTATTTTGGTTATCTTGTTATTGGTACGAAGTTTCCACCGTCATTAGCGATGACTAATATTTGTAGGGGGGCCACTAGGGCACTCAAGGTGGATTCTCCACTTCCAATTGAATTTTCTTCATACGCATGAGTCGGGAATCGAACCTCAAATCACATGCTTAAGGTGACAAAGACCTTTACCACTAGGATCCCTTTTTTTGGAGCAAATGGTGAGCCATCTGCAACACCCTAAATAGATATAAAACGAAGCAAGTACAAAAAGAGAAGGGGTACATAAACCAAAACCTTCTCAAGCATGAAAAGAGAAATAAAATGAAAATATCGAGAAAATAACAAGCATAAAACACCAAAGAGGAAATGAAAATAAAAGGAAAAAAAGGAACAAAGAAAACTCAGTCTGACATCCTACCCTTAGAGCGGATATTACGAACCTGAAAACCTTTCTGCAGATTCTTTTTCTTAGTCTTAGACACCACTTCCATGAAAGACTCTTCCCTAGCAACTTCACGGTTCTTCAAAAAATTGATCACTACCGCTCTCTCTTCCTCATTGGTAAAAACGTTATGCCCAATGTCGCTGCCATCATTTTCCTTCCAATACTATTGTAAAATTGCCAAATCATGAGCAACATTAGGATTTAAAACTTCATCAGTAACAATGACTTGCGAAGAACTCATACCACACCCAGATTGGGGTGGGATCCAGACAGTTGCACAAGATCTGCTTCAACTGAAATGTTAGGACATAGCTCTTCCTCAATATTTAAAACATCTCCTACGAGCACACTAGTTGCTACCTCTTCCGACCTTATTATATCAATAATAAGAGGGTTTTCATCTGCTACAACTTTAGTACAATCTAGCACTGTATCACATGCCTTTTAGGAATAAAAACATGTTTAAATAATTAATCATTGGTTTTCTTGTAAAATTATTAAATCAAATAATTATGTCTTATTAAAGTTATTGTCCCGTGTATATTTTTATATAAATTCTAATTAATGTGTTCTAATTATTCGAATTTTTATTTATAAGATATCAAAAAGTTAATTAATTTAACTTATTGATATGTGATAACCATATTTTTATTATAATTTATTCGGGATGTGGGTTGCCCGTGGGCCATTCAGGCTAGCCCATATTTTAAAGGGACTTTATCGGGTCGGACTAAAAAATTCAGAAAAAATCGGGCTGAAATCTTAAGGCCCGAGCCCGAAAAAAATCGAGGTCATTCAGACTTGCCTATTTTGACAGGTCTACTCCATATATGATTTTTGTAATAAATTATGATTAACAATTTATCCAAATTCTTTTATGACAATGACAAATTAATAAACTTTATAGTAACCAATTTTATTATTGACAAAATGCATATAAAGGACCTTTAAGTTTTACGTTTGTAACAGATAGGTAGTATAAGTTTTTTAAGTAACAAATAGGTCCTTTACGTTTTTCTCCGTAACTTAAAAAATAGGATATAGATGTTACAAATTATAAACTTAAAGGACATATTTGTTACTTAAAAAACATAAAGAGCATATCTGTTACAAACATAAAACTTAAAGGATATGTTTGTTACTTGAAAAACATAAATGGCCTATATGTTACAAACGTAAGAGAAATGCTAACATGGGCACAAACCCAAACAAATTATTGTTAGGCACACTCACATAGGTGAAAAAAAATTTAAAGAAAATATGAATAAAATTATATTAATTGATGTGACTATTTAATTTTTGTTTTAATTTTTTTTATTGATGTTTGTGTGCCTA
This sequence comes from Trifolium pratense, assembly GCF_020283565.1. NCBI lineage: Eukaryota > Viridiplantae > Streptophyta > Magnoliopsida > Fabales > Fabaceae > Trifolium > Trifolium pratense. The sequence continues at coordinate 25,414,787 of NC_060064.1, read as the reverse complement.
AATTTGTGTCTAAATGTTTTGTTTTGTGCCTATGTAAGAATGCCTCCTCTCTATAATCTCTTTATTGTTTCAATTTCGTTCTTATTTTTATGTATAAATTCATGTCTCATTAATGAGAATTCAAATCAGATTGCATGTTAAACTTTCTATAATTTTTTTGTCAAAAAAAAACTTTTTATAATTTTTTTTCTCTATTTTTATGCATATATTAGTTTTTTTATATTGTTCCTGTTTTTAAGTGTTTTCAACTTATCCATTCATTAATATTTTTATTGACTAAATTTTTTATAATGTTATAATCTTTTTACTGTTTATGCTTTTCTATAAAAAGAAAAATATTGACTAAACTTTCTATAATTTTTATTAACTAAACTTTCTATAATCTTTTTATTGTTTCTGATTTTTTCTGGAATTTTTTTTAATAAATTTTCTATAATCTTTTTATTGTTTTTATTTTGTTCTTAATTTCATGCATAGATTCATTTACTTTTATTGCATTCCTATTTTTATACATATCTTAATAATACAGTAAAATTACAATGAAAGATATAAAATTTGAAATATTATTAAAACAGATAAGGACAAATTAGTAAATTTGACAATAACTAATATTATTATTTTAGAAGTAGAAGTGTGTATCATACTTTATGCTTGAACCGGTAGAGTTTGTATGAGTGTCATGTTGGGTCCCGATAGATCAGGGGAATTGGAGGTCTTCTTGTTATTTTGTCCTACCTATGGTTGATCATTGCCTCTCTTTTGCTAATGGGTCTTCTTCTCGTGGCGATGCATTAGAGAGCTTCTAGTTTGTTGGTAGTGTACTTGCTTGTTTCCTAGTACTTTCCTTTTGTTTTCTAATCTTAGAGATTGTTTTGTTTTGGTGGAATGTAATTTTAGTACCTCCTTGATTTATTGAACTTTCTCTTGTATTTTTTACGTTTTTATATTTATATATAATATATTTGTTGTTCAAAAAAAAAAAGTAGAACTAAGTCTATAAACTGTTTTTCCATAAACTAACTTTAAAAACTACCATTAAAACTTTTTTTTAACAAACCTTTAAAAACTTATAATAATACATAAAATCATATTTATTTGCATAAGTTGTTTTACATAAACTCAAAAATAAGTTATGCAAATGGATCCTTGACCAATGATAAATGTGTCTATTAGTTCTTATTAGATACAAAGGAACAACACGTTACTCTTAGGCAAGGTGTTAGTGAAAAAAGATGTTAACAAGAAGTTTTGATCAGTTTCATGCGCAACTTGCAACTCATTGTTGCATTTACAAGAACAGTGTCAATCATATTCAAAGTTTAAGAAAAAGTATGAACATCAGTTACTTCTTAAGATGATCCAAAAAGAACAAGTTAGAATTGATGGATAAATCATACAATAAACACAATGTGCATAAGACATTCTTGACGAATCAAAGTTTGTACACTACAAGAAAAATATCATTTACTAGCGGAATGTATCCCTCAGAAAGTGTCAATTTCCACCACTAACTACACATTTATTGGCGAAACCAATTTGCTAGTATATTTGACGCCATGAAGTGAGCTTGATTTTGTGTTTCTCTGTTTTCTAAATCTCCTAGAGTGTTTGGACATTAGCAATTACAGGTTGATTTTGTTTATCAAAGGTATATACAGAGCCTTTCCGCCACTATTTTTTTCTAATAAACTTATTGGTGGAATATTTCCGCCACAAGGCTCTGCCAAGAAAGTGATTATTTTTTTCTATATATATATAGCTTTGCCAAGAAAGTGATTCACTTTTTCCAATCCAAACAATTTGTCGAGGATGTTTTCTCTCCCCACCCCCCGTGATTCTTTTATACCCCCCAATATTCCGATTTTGTCCTTGCAAAAAACTTCGGTTCGCAGAAACCGAATTTTTTCTAGTACAAATTCAAAGTAAATTTCGGTTTTCAAGGCAAAAAAAACTTTGGTTTCTATAAACCGAAGTTTTTTGCAAGGGTAAAATTAGAAATTCAGGGGGTATAAAAGAAACACGGGGGGTGGGGAGAGAAAACATCTTTGTCGAGTCACTTAACAATTTAAACATGAGCCCAATGCTGAAAACACTCATCCAAACAAGCAATTCGACAACTTTAAATTGGTTCTACTACAACATAGTAGTGTGCCTTTCACAAATTTCTCTCTCCTCACCATCTTCTCAATCTCAGGGAGAAACATCGACTAAAATCCCCTTAGTTAATAGTATTGCTAGATTAAATATAATCAAATTGATTAAGTAGTTAATAGTATTGCTAGATTAATTATATCTTTTGTTGAGCATTAATCCCCTTAGCTTGAGAATTTAAAGGATAAGCCAGATTAGAAATTTTGAATGATAAGAAATTGAGAGCAGATAATTTACCAGGTGACACGATTTCTAAGTCATTATTTTTATGGAAGAAACAAATTTTTAAAAAGAAGTTCATTTCATTCAAATTTAGTTTCACGATTTTATTTACTTAAAAAATTTAGTGTTAATGATGCAAACTAATAAAAATTAGTGGTTAATATCGTTCGCCACCACGAAGAGATAAGGTGGTATTCATTCGTCACCACGAAGAGATGAGGTGATATACGTTCTCCACAACGAAAAGATAATGTGGTATATCTGTTCGCCACAACAAAGAGATAATGTGGTATATCGGTTCGCCACAACGGAAAGATAATGCAGTAACTGTACACCACCACGAAGAGACAAAGTGGTATCCGTTCACCAAAATGAAAAGATAGTGTGATATCAAATACCAGTTCGCCAAAACGAAGGAATAATGTGGTATATCCGTTCGCCAAAACGAAGGGATGATGTGGTATATGTTCGCCATTACGAAGAGATAAAGTAGTTTAGGTGCACATAATGAAATGAAATAGTTTTTATATACTTTGTTGATAGTTAACCAACACTTAGAGAACTATGTGACTCTGGTTCCTTAATCGTTTAGGGATACGTAGCACTAGGGATCCTCCCAATCGACCTATAATTTCAATAACTCTATATTTTAGCCAAGTATATTTTGTTATAGTTTATAGTGTATTAAGCTTGACATGCTAAATACAGGGTTAGTTAGTGGTGGCATATGTATCGATCATGACCAGGGATTGGGTCGTGACATATAAGAAAGGTAGTTGAGAGTAATAGCATAACTTGGAAAACTTGAGTAATAAATCCACCGCATTGCTTTTCCTTTCAATCCAAACCCTTTCTTTGCAATGTAATCACACATGGTGGTGTTGCAATGAGAGGTGTTGCTCTTTCTACCACTGTTTCTAAGATCACCGGCGGTGGTTTTGTGGTAGTTCTCGTTGGCCGCGTTTTCCCATGTTCCGGCAAGGTTTGTGCTGGTGCCTGTGGTGGTTTATTGTCAAGATTGTTCTGTTTCTGTTTGATCTGTCCTAGTTTCTTTTTCTTTTTGTATTGTTCACTCTATTTTAGATCTATTGTGTTGGTGTCAACTAATTTTTTATCCTCAGGTCGTGTTCTGTTTCTGGGTGCTTGGTTGTGATGGGTTTCAGTTGCCGTCGGGTGTGGTTGGTTCTCTGCGTATCTGATTCTCTGATTGTTTTCCAAATCTGTTTAAATTTGCAGGATTCGTTGTCTCTAGTAGACCTCGACCGCCCGGGTGGCGACTATTCTCCCAGGGTCTAGTATATTTCTTATGTGCTTGTTTGTGGGTGTTTGGTGGTGCCTCTTTCGGTTTTGCTTGGATTTACAGGGTTTTGGAATGTATGATTTCTTTGAGCTAGGACTTGTCTGCGAAGTTGTTGTTTCTACCTTTGTCCATCAGCCTTTCGTCTCACGGAGCTGTTATTTGGATTCTCATAGGTTGATCTCCTTTGCTTTGAGATTGGAAGTTAGTGTCAAGTGAGGGTGCCTTCCTAATTATGGGATTAGGAGGTGACCTCATTTAGGTGTGGTTTTTGTTCATTAGGAGGAAGACCTCGTTTAGACAGGATTTTGGTAAGGCGTATATAAGGCATCGATGTTATGTAATTCATTTTTTTACCGATCTTTGTTCATCTTGTGCATGGACCTGGTTAATATTATATTTACCGCTAAAAAAAATCATTATGTGAAACTCGCACTAGGGCCAACCAAATCTAATATAGCTAATGACTATTACTTTCACCACTATCAAAACTATTATGGAAACTAATATAAGACCCATGTGTACAAATACTTACCTAGTTGGTTACAATTTTTATTTTTGAATAGCAAAAATATTATATAAAAAGGTAGAATAGTACAAACAAAAAAGGAATACCAGAAATACTCACGAAAAAAGAAACAACACCAATAAAACAAATTGAAGTGCCCCCAAACACTACAAGAACAACAACAACTGACACCACCAAATTGCCAAACTTCCCAATGAAAAGAAAAAGGATCAACTACAAAAGAAAGAGTGGAAGTCAAGTAGGCCATCAATCAACCAAGACCACAAAGACTCAACTCAACATCCCAACACACTCTAATAGGTTGCATAACAAATTAGGTTGCATCTCACTGTAAGCGAGAGGTGCCAGAATTTTTACCCAACTATCATATTCAAGAGGAAAGTTTTTCCCTATCTACCAAATACTTGATAATTGAAGTTCCCTCCGCAAGATTTCCTAAGATTTTTAGAGTGTGACAAAGATGTTATAATGTAACTTCTTAAACAAGGTCTTTTAGTGTAAAATCTTGTCAAGATCTTCAAGCGGGCGTAACTCTAATACACCTTTTTGTATATCTCTTGTATTAGTTTCAGAAATAATAGGAATAGGAATAGGCCAAATTTGGGTGCCTAACCACTTCAAACCATAATCACCATTATATTGTTTTATGTCGGTCTTGTCTTCCCAATTAGGGACTTCTGCTTGAAACATAGGTCCAATGGGAATAACTGGCCTTGGAAGATGATTACCCCTGGCAGGTAAGTATTTGTTGACTGAGCAAACCAGTTCTATGTCTTTCATAGTTTTGCTTGTTGTCTTACCATCCGTAAAATCTTCATCGAATGACTTATCCTCTAATGTTTCCACAAATTCTATTCTTGGTTTATCCTTTAAACCAAGAATAGAATTATTACTACTACTATTACAACTAATACTACCCGTTAAATCTCTACGTTGGATTTTCAAGCTTCCTTGATGCATAGGGTAACTTGACCCATTAATAGAATCTTCCGATTCACTTAGTTGAGAATAGTCTTCCATATTGATACCACAATATTCTTTGTCATCTAGAGTAGGAAGAACAAGTTCTTTTGTTCTTTGTAAAATGACCTGTTTTTTATCAGCTAGTGTTGAATATGAACGGGGAGAAGATAAGCATCTTCTTTGATCTTTGGTATATTCACTATCATATTTTTCTCTACCAACGAGTTCAAAATTAATAGTGAATTTATCATCATATATATACCAGTCAAATTTCCTCTTCTGAAAAAAAAAAATGACTCTATTATAATAGACAAAACTAGACACGAACTTAAATGTTCTTCAGAGAGATATACCTTAATTAAAAGATGTCAGAATCTATCAATTTATCAAATTGATCTATACCTCTCAAATCATTGTAAATAAGTGTATATCAATATAAGATAAAGAATAACAACTTATATTAATGAAATAACAAAGTACATTATGCATGTTCCAAATTTTTAAGTAATGCGCATAAAAACAATATAAAACAAGCATATCTTCTTTCTTCTTTTGTCAAAATAAAGAGAAAGTATATATGTTTTCATAAGATTTCTAACATGGTCCAATAAAAAAAAGCTATCACCAATGTTTCATCATAGATAACAATAAAACTATAATAAAAAATCAGTTTCATGGCCTTTTCCAAAAAAAATAATAATAATAAATCAGATTAACGTAGAGAAAAAAGGATAATACAAAAATATGGCAGTCACTTATTTTATAATTATGCTATATACAAAATATTCATTGTCGTTTATCAATGATAATCTTCATCGAGAAATTTATTGAACACAAATGGGATTTTATGTTTCTAACAAAATTTTATCCACACATAAGACTTAAAATGTTAAATCATGTCCATTTAAATGGGGATGCCACAATCAAATTTAAATTTTTTAAATTTACCTTTTGATTTTTAGATATAGAAATCAAAGGTGCCGGAACTCTATGCCTTAGATTATGAAGTCTATGGTGTGATGACTTCTTTTCGGAAGATTTTGACCATATCATCTTGAATCTACCCTCGAACCGCTCCAAAGTATTTTTTTAGAGTGTTGTTGTTCCTCTAAAGGCAAAATATTCTCGAATGGTGTAACTACAAGAAATTCACATTTGTAGAAGTAAAAATATGAGACACCTCCAAATAATACTATGCTATAAATGACATGATAAATATGTCTATAATGTTTTTAACATGATCTAATTCAATAAAGTTTATCTAAAAACGTAGAATCGATAAAATTTACAATTTAAAATGAGATTTTAACAATTATTCAATCATATTTAATAATACATTATTTAGAAAGTCATATTTATATATGAAAAACGGAGGAAAAAAAAAAAAAAAGAATGATATTTTCAGTGTGTTGTTGTTCCTCCAAAGCAAAATATTCTTGTAACTAACGACCTTACTTGAACATAAAATATAGGATCGTACTACTGTGTACTTGATCCTTGATTTCTAAGGAGACATGAACATAAAATATTCTTGTAACTACAAGAAATTCACATTTGCAAATTAAAAATATGACACACCTCCAAATAATACATACATAGTGTCTATAATGTTTTTAATGTGATCTGAATCGATAAAGTTATACCTAAAAACATAGAATCAATAAAGTTTACAATTTAAAACGAGATTTTAACAATCACTCAATCATATATAGAACTCCTCCAAATAATATCATGCATGATTTAAGGAGTCATATTTGATTTTTAGCATAAATGCAATGTTCGCATCTTAAACTAGAAACGTGAACGTTTTTGAACAAACGTTCTAAGTATATAAATGATGGGTGACCCAATCGACAATGCCACAAAGAAAGAAAAAAAAAAAGATTATATTACTCTTTACAAGATATATTATATTGTGGTTATATAGTTGTTGTTGTAATGGGAATACTTTCAATCATCACTAACATTAATATTTATAAATTATTAATTTTATACTATCTTCGTCCCTAATTATAAGACTTCATCGAGAAATTGCAAAGATTGAGAAATTAAATGTAAACTTTACGAGCATCTCTACGAGTTTAGAGAGTCGAGTTTACCCTTCAATTTCACTTAAACGAGTTGACGTAAAAACTCGATTCTAACAACCTTGTATGAGACAACTACTTATCAATTACATCAATCTACAATTGACCTAACAATAGTTGAGACTTACACATAATAATCAATTGAAAAGATGAGATTTGCAAAAAAAGATGATTTGAATACAAAAAACATCACGTTTGATTCATACATATAAGAAACAAGAAAAGGTCAAAGAGATCACAATAGAAGAAAAGGTAAACGCAAGCAATAAGAAGAAAAGAATATAAAAGATCTATACAAGGAAATAAATCAAATCGCGTAGAAAGAACAAAAACAAATGACTCACCTCTTTATTTTGAAGAAGCACAGCGGACAGAGAGAAAGAGAAGATAAGGATGCAGCGATTTCCCCCAAAGATAATGAAATTAGGTTAACAATTTTTGTTGCTTTATATTGTGCCAAATGGGCCTAAATTAGAGTAAGCCAATAACTTATATTGAAAAAGCCCAATAACAAACAAATCTTAACAATATATAGATATTTCTTGTGGGACAATTAAGAAAATATTTGTGTATATCATAAATTGTATCTTGCTTGTTATCATTTATATTTATATGGGTAAATAGGGTTTTATCCCCTGCAAAATAGAAGAATTTTGCATTACCCCCTGTAAAATAAAAAGTTGTGATTCCCCCCTCATAATATTAAGATTCTTTGTTTTACCCCCTGAATTGACAACATGGATTTGGAATCTTAATTTTGCTGACATGGCAACCATACGTGGCTTTTTTTTTTACACATGGTTTTTTTTTTACTGTTTTTATTTATTTAATTTTTATTTTGCCACATATTGAGCTATGTCATTTAAAAAAAATAAAAAATAAAAAACAAAAAAGGGGAAAAACAAATAGCAAGAAAAATCAACAATCTCCACCACTCTCATGGGAAGAACAAACAACAACAACAAACTTCATCTTCAATCTTAAATTTCATCTCATCAATTCAATCCCAAACCCATAAATCCAAAACCATAAAAAACTCATAAGTTTCTCAAAACATAAAATCTTACGGTTCATTCTCCACCACCAGCCACCACCACCGTCGTCGTCCATTTCTCTTTCCCACCAATTGCATCTCTCTTCCTTGCAGCATCACTCTCAATTTTGTTGTTTGTTGATTTTCCAAAAAATTAAAATTAAATCAAGATTAATGATGTTTGGAGAACATGTGTTGTTGTTATTTTTCTTGAACTTGTAATTGCTAACCCAACCCATATCTTTCACCAAGATCAAATGAATGAACACGTGAGAGGTAGAGACCAGGAAGGAGAGGGATGAAGGGGTTGATTATGTTAGGGTTGTTGGTGATGGTGGTTATGGAGGAGGTGGAGGAAGAGTTTGAATTGGAGGAATTGTGAAGATGATGATTTTTTTTTTTTTGATTTAGGGATTTGAGATGAAAGTTGCTTCCTGAGATTTGATATGAAGGTTGTTTTTTGGAGAAAAAAAAATTGTGGGATTTGAGATGAAGATTTTTTTATTTTTTTTTATTTTAAATAACAATGATTTGGAATAATTATAATAATAAAAAAAAATAAAAATTCAAAGAAAATCCACATATGCATGCCACATCATAAAAAAAAAGATTTCATGTCTAGTTGGCGAATTAGGGGGGTAATTAAATGAATCTTTATATTACAGGGGGGTAATCACAAAAAAAAATTTTGTAGGGGGTAATGCAAAATTCACCCATTTTGCAGGGGGGTAAAACCCTATTTACCCTATTTATATTTATATCTATATCTATATTATATATAAAGAGAATATATAGTTTTGGTGTAGATTTTTCATAATACCGACAATATCTTTTATTTTTTTAGAAATGTTATTTGTATAACAATTTTTGAACAATTTTTGACAACTTTCTCTCTCATACTCACATTACATTCTAATTCTCTCTCTTCCTTTTTCTCTCTCCATTGTTATTGTCCAATAAGAATAAAAGAAAAAAAAGTTGTCCCAAAAGTTGTTCCAAAATTGTTGTTCAAATAACACACCTCTATTTTTTTTAGTAGCAATAAAAATCTTTTATTAACAAACTCGCCATAACATAAGGCACATCTTTTTTTAGCAGCGAAAATCTTTTATTAACAAACTCACCATAATAAGGCATATATTTTTTTTTTTACATAAGTTAAACATAGGCAAACGCGGA